>NC_063190.1:24811303-24903803 GCF_017589495.1 Alosa alosa | reverse complement strand
GGGTGTTTTTTTCACATAGCAAGAACACTGTGTTCAAATCCACTTGAGACCAGCTAGGTTGGCCTGGGCAGCGACCTGTCTTTGGCACCCAGGTGACTCATTTAAACAGCAACAACAACAGTGAGGCCGCTCTTATTTTATCACTGAAATGAATAGAGCAGACTCTCCATCTCCACATTCACCAACAGATGCCTTGGTGGCTGCCTTAGGCGTCTGCAGATGCTCTGACCTCATTTCACTTCTGGGATGCATTTCCAGAGGACTGTTCTATTACCCCTGACAGCACGAGCAACGTTAAGTTTGTCTTTTAGTTTTTATTTCTTTATTTTATTTTTGTTAAATAATAGTTGTTCTCTGACGGACGGAAGACGATGGCGATATAAATACATGCGCACATGTATTTTTAAGGGCAAACCCACTCTTTCCCCTCACAACAAATACTTAAAACCCACAGAGCCCTAGAATTGCACTGAGGCAAAATCCACGGCCGAGTATTTATAGTGGAGCTACGCCGCGTTAAATGTGGCTTGCTACAGGACAGTGGCACTAACGTGGAATTCAGAGCGAGGACGTGCATCTCCGCGACCATAAAATTCCAAGTAAACAGGAAATCCTGAAATGTTCCTTCAATTTTTTTTTTTCTTGTTGTTGTTAAATTGAAAGTCACTTGTGCCCTGAGCTAGGGCACGTCAATGTCACCTCTGGTCATGGTGTTGACACTACCTGATTGTTGACCAGTGACTCAGGACTCAGAACGGATGAACCTCACAGGAAAGTTTACACAACCTAGCGAGCTGCTAGTGTAGTTACTGTTATTGTTTGTATTTCAAGTGTGATTGATCGCTAAGTACGAGCTAGTGTCCAAGTTCTTCAACATGGGGGTGAGGAAAACATTACGGGATGGATTAGGTTTGTGCAGTTTGTGTTTTGACGTGGAAAAGCTGATGCTATTTCCAAATAAGCAAATAAGCAGGTCTGAACCTGTGACCCTAAGCCGGTGGCGTCCACTGCTCTGCATCCTCTATCAGAGCTCATAAAAGCGCCTTCACTCTGCCAGCGCCTGTTTAAAGGATCCATTTTTCCTCTACAAACAAGCAGCCATGAGACTGACGCCCAACTAACAGGCCTGGAGGAAGGGGTGGGAGGGGTGGATATGGGGGAGAAGCCTCATTAGAATGGAAGAGCAGACAGACACTGTGGCTTAAAGCAGAAACACATCTCAGAATCGCAGACACACAGACACACACACACACACACAACAAATAATTGCTAACATTTAAATATAAATATATAATTCATTCAAATGTACAATCTAAGGCATTCATGAACTAGTGTGTGTGTGTGTGTGTGTGTGTGTGTGTGTGTGTGTGTGTGTGTGTGTGTGTGTGTGTGTGTGTGTGAATGAGTGTGCGTGTCTGTCTGCGTGCATGTCTCCCCTCTGGTTTATCGGCAACAGGAACAGCTTTGACCCCTGCTCCCCGAGAGGGAGAAAATTAACACAGGGAAATAATTAACCTAATGCAGCACCCGGCCTCCCAGTTTATGGACACCCCATAAAGCCAGCAGGATGTCTCGCTACCGGGAGGGGTGGGATGCAACAGTGGGGTGGTGGAGAGGCTTGGCATCCAATCATCCATTCACTCATTAATAGCTTTACTTATTATTACTTACATCTTACTTCTGTGAGCTTTTGCACTCATATTATTCATTCATTAATTAGATTTCATAGGATGTGTGAAGAGTATTTTCCAGTCATAAGAAGCATAGCTATCGAAAGTTCTACAAGAGAGAATGATTCCCTCAGACCTCTAAACAGTGTTTGTATTATGCAATGTGAGGGGAGAAGATAACAAGGAGCAAACGAGTTTGTAGTTATATCATGTAAAAATTAACATCTATGACAACCATGTTTCGTTTTAACTAATGGCAATAATGTGAAATGACAATCTTTCAGGGGAAAACTACTACTTTGGGAGAATTGTTTTAGCTGCCATTTTGTATGATACAGAGTTTTGAAGTGTCCTTGTGTCATTAGTCTGCAGTGAATACACAACTTGTGAAAATAAAGGTCAAAAGGTCATATGGAGGGAAACAGTGTGTCTTTGTGTCTTTGGGAGGCAAAATGATGTCACCATGGGTATGCTTGTGTAAGGAATAGACTTGATGAGTGTCTTTGTGAGGATAATGTGTGTGTGTATATGAAGGCTGATGTATTGTTCTGCGTTGAAACGGGGCTATAGTTATGCCGATGCCTCAAGACCATCAAGAATCTCTTTCAGTTGTGTGTCTAATGTGTCTGGGTAGCTCACCACTGAAACGCTAATTGGAATGGCAAACATAGATTGCCATGTTTAAATATAAATGTAATTTGTTTTTTGCTTAGATGTTCTAAGATTTTGTGAAAGTTACCAAGAAATAGCCTAGGCACATTATATTTCAACAACCTCCCTATTATAACCAAAAATTCCATCTGAGGTTATTTGCGTGGTGTCTGCTAACCAGTTTATGTTATGTTAGCAAGCCACATTCCAATAACTACCCAAAAAGTACTGCTAGCTGATATAGTGCTGATTTTAAAAACGTAACTGAAAAAATAGGTACTGTACAATCAGATAACCCCATCATTGAAACAAAAAATATGTCTGAGTTGATTTGCAAAGCTTCTGTCAGAAAACTAGCAAAGGACTACACAGTGACACAGAAGCTCTGCGTAGCAACCGCGCAGCTTCAACGCAGGACCATACATTGGGCATGGGGTGTGGTGTCTCTGTCTCTGTGTCCTCTCTCTCAGTCTCAACATTAAATGGATTTTCCACACTCGAGTATTCAACTCTGTGGTGAAAGCCATTGTGAAATCTGCACTGACCTCTCACTTGTATACAGTTGGTCAACATGGATCTCACCACTCCATCGGAAATCGCCATGAACGGCAACTGCCTGGATTCCTAGAGAGGCTTTACACGGATCAGGCCTAGTTAACTGAAATCAGCCAAACAGTGGCATCAGAGATCAAATACAGTAAGGCAAAGTCTTTTGGCCATCTCTGGTCAGATCTTAACTTGTCTTCAGCCTTGCCTTCCCCCAGCTGTGTAAACATGGAGCCTTGTGCAGCTCCGACCAGGCGGTTTGTAGAGATCAAGGAGGAATAAAAAGCACAAATTCAACATGGGTAGAAGTATTTAAGTGAAAAAAAAACCCTCACCTCCACACTGTACTGAGGACAACTGAGATGTAGCAAACCATGTAACATGTGCAACTTGTCTCAAAATGGCCATTAAAATGTATGAAAATGCATTGCACACGTGCAAGGCTATGTGGAGTGTTTAAAGCTTCAAGCAAATGGCTCATATCAACAAGTTGATGGAGTGGAGATTTAGAAGCACTAGGAGCAGGGAAGCAAAGCAAATGTTGATTGCGCAACTAGGCCACTGCTATTACACACACACACACACACACACACACACACACACACGCACACACACACACACACATAAGCGCGCGCGCACATACACAGTGCTAGAAATACAAATATGTTCACTGACTCTTAAGTATATATAAATATGGTTGTGTAGCTGCTGCTGCCAAAAACAGCAACATTTGTACTGTCATGAATAAAAGCACACACCCGAGTGAAAAAGACTCACAGAGACAAACACTCAGACTCAGACACACATACACACACACCTCAGGTACTGACACACAGAAAATGTCTTGCCTCCAAAATTCCGAAACTATGTGTGTTATCTCAAGGTCTCTGCAGCACTGGCTTTTGCAACGCTAAGCTCTTACCCATGTGCAAGCAGTGTGTCACAGTGCACTCTCTCTCTCTCTCTCTCTCTCTCTCTCTCTCTCTCCCTCCCTCTCTTTCTCCTGCTCTCTCTCACTTTCCCTGCTGCTGAAATCTCTGTGATTCATAGCCCCAAGTGTGCCTGAGGCCTGGGACCCTGCAGAACTCACACACACGAGCATGCCTGCACACACACCGACACACACACATGCGCGCGCGCACACACACGCACGCACACACGCACACACACACACACACACACACACACACACACACACACACACATCCCATCCTGATCACTTGTGATGGCAAAAACACTCAATAAACACAACCACACACATGGGCAGCAGCACAGAGATATAAACACAACATTAACACACATAAACAAACACAAAGGCATCTTTAAACATGGGCCCTTTTCACAGGCTCACATATATGAACAAACGTACACACACACACACACAGCTGATGCACACAATGATGAAGAACATCATGTCTACACACAGACATACATTCACATACATACAGATGTAAATAAAATACAAACAGAATACACATTTTACATAAGAACATCTAAAGAACACAGCACAGGCTAGCCACATGCAGTCCTGTGTACAGCAGTGAGTGGAGTCTCCAAGAACCAGGATGGACCATATCTGACACTAAGTACATAAGGACATGCTGTTGCTACCATCCAAGCACCACACACACACATCACAACATCCGACATGGACGAAGATCATGACCAGCACATAGGACTATTACTGTTACTGGGCAAACAACAATAATAGACACCAACCCACTTCAGCAACATGGACGCTGAAGATGGCATGTTTGTGTGTGTGTTTGAACATGGCTGAGACAGTGACATACACATAGGCTAGGGCCGGGGAGGGGGGGTCTGGTGAGGATGGGGTGGGGGTTAGATGATGGCCAGCCAAGCAGAAAGGACCCCCCACTTCAGCCATTAACACAGCCCGACCTTTCACCTCCCACCCCTGAACCCTTAGCCTGTGGAAGAGAATCCCTAATCGAGGCCAGGCATGTGTGTGTGTGTGTGGGGAGCTTTATTCGCGGAGTCCTCCTCACCCACTCGCTTTCCGACAGAGGTAGAGAGCAAGAGAAGGAGAGAGAGAGGAAGTTTACACAGCCGACTTTGGAGGGTAGCAGCAGGAATACAGCTGGCTATTTATAAAACTAGCAATCCTTTGCTAAAATTAATAAATACTCACAATTGAAGGTATCCTGTTATTTTGCGGTCAGGACTGAGGAAGTCATTTTGTGGTACACTGATCATTTTGGTTAGAACACCAGACTATAAATACTGTCAGCACAGCACCCTCCCAACTACAAATGAAAACCTGGTGTTTATGAAAAAAAAACACACAACTCCAAACAAGCAGCTCAAAGCGGGGTGCTTTGAAAAGAGTTGAGAGACTTTTGAAATCATGCCTTTAACACTACTATTGCAATGACACATGCCACAGTCACTGCCACCAACAAACTCATTCGTGGCACTACGACCAGCGAGAGAGAAAGAGAGAGAGTGATAGAGAGGGAGAGAAGGAGAGTAAGAGACAGAGAGAGAAAAAAAATGTGGTCACGACTTTGAGTTCTGCCAGGAAACTCTTTCAAGGGCATGTTAATATTCCAGATGCTCGCACATATAAACAACTCGGAGCGGCCAAGCGGAAATTTGATTTGGAAGGGGGGCAGCACGACAATGCAGCACAATGTCTATCATTTCGACTTCTCTCAGGTCTATCAGAACTAAGGTTAGAAGTTAGAATGGCGGGCGACTCCGGATCGGTTCCGGCCCTGGCCTGCCGTGGACCCAGTCGGCTTGCCCCAGTTCGGGGCCGCAGTTGGTCCAGAGTCGAGAAGGCTATTTGAGGAGGAAGTCGGGAGGAGCGCTTGGTCGCTTGTTTGTCCAGAGGATAAGAGTCGCACTTGGGCACAGTCCAGGCTCTAGCGTTTGTTGCCTCATGCTGCTTCCAAATGTTTACCACCACCCAGCCAGGCATTAGGGAAGTGGGGCAAGGGATAGAGGGATACAGAGGGAGAGAGAGAGGGAGAGAGAGAGAGGATTTAGTTGAGCAAACTGCAGATGGACTGAAGTGCTCTGGTAGGGACTGGGGAGCCTGAGAGGGTCTTACAGTTCAGGGTTTAGGGTCAGGGTTTAAGAACTGGGACTAAAGTCGCAATTCCTACAGACAGCAGGAAGCTCAGGAAGGAATCATGTGTCTGCTTGGGCAGGGGGAAAAGGTGGGGGGTATGTGGCTATAGGATGTGTGTGTGTGTAGATGGGTGTTGGGGAGGTTAAAGTGTGTGTGTGTGGATAGGTGGCAGTGGTTATAGTGTGGGTGGATGTTACAGTGTGTGTGTGTGTGTGTGTGTGTAGGTGTTATAGGTTTGTAGATGGGTGATGTACCTTGTATGATGGTTCTTCAGCTGCACTCTCCCCCAACTGGGCCAAGTGACACAGTTGGCACACTGTTCACAGATGCAGAATTGTTGCATCATCTGTATATGGAACTAAGATAGAAAAACAGGACATATTAGACATCTAATCACATCTTAATCATTGTGAAAACATACAGAGAAGGTAGCTGGTCCTTTGAGAGGTACTGCAATTCAGATAGACTATTACATTACCCTCAACTTTACGTATCATTACAATTCACCCAAAATTCTCATGGAATGTCATAATGGAAATTATGTGATGAGGGAACAATAAGGTTCCTCTGCAGGTACTGGCCTGTAGATTGTTAAAACAAGGAACATTGAGTATAGCTGCTGTCAGCTAATGGGGAGAAACTGTGGACAAACATGTTTGATGTATAAAATAGGTAAGAATGAGTGGTATTGTAAGACTTGTGGGTTATATTGTTAAGTGGTGGAATAGACTGGTATAAAAGACCAACTGTACAGGACTAGTCACATAATGAAGTTTGGGGCCTGTGATTAAGGTAAATAGAGGTCACGGCTAAGGTTAGCAGTTAGCATTAGTGATCAGACTGCCCTTCCACCCCCAGCCGCCCCCAGCCTTTCTCCGTCTCAGCAAGACCCAGGCAGCTGGAGCCGGCGTGACCCCAGCCGGTCGCCGTGGGATACACGGTGGAGCCAGCCTGGCTTGTTTGGAGCTGTTTATGGGCTTGAGGGAGGAAGTGCCGTGGGGGATTCCTGTTGGACCTGTCTTGTAGTTAATTTTACAGCCACTTTTTATTTACTGATAGTTGCACTGGGGCCTTGTCATTCACAGGAAAACAAGCGAGGGTTTCAGGGCTTGTTACCCACCTCAGACCCAACCCTCAACCCCCCTAAACCCCAACCCCACCCTACCACGAGCACCACCACCACCGCAACCCTTCCCCACTCCCAGCTCTCTGGGCTGCACTGGGGCTCCAGCGAGGCGGTATCATCACTCCAAATCAGTGTGTCTTGTCCCAGTGTGGTTCCCTGGGGTGGGGGGTAGTGGGGGAAGATGGGAGGGCACAGGAGACGCTCTTGTTTATTCCTCCTGTGATATGTTTAATTCCACAGAGGATGTTTTGATTTGCCACCAGGTCTGTTTTCCATTGGGGCTCCCAGAGAGACGAGGGGAGAAGGGAAGACATGGACCGCAGAGATCCCTCTTGTAAACCAAGAGATTGCCACTGCCGAAGGGAGAAAGTGCCGTCTCCACAGCAAAGTGGCTGACACATAGTCTCTCGGAACAATTTGTTGAACAGTTCCTTTTGCTAATACGAAAGAGGGATAATAAACGCATTGAGGTCCCTCTATCACTGTGTGCATGCGTGTACATACAGTAGATATGTTTTGTTGATTGTTGATGTGGCACATGTCAAGCTTCCCTGGCAAGGATTTCACGTGGCGTCAGCTGGTATCCCACAATGCTTTGCAAGCTCTGGCGCTGTGTTTATGTGCCAGGGGCATTCATGTGACAGATAAGGCAGGCAGGGCAAACAGAGCCGCAGATACGCCGCTGATAGAGTGTTCCTGGGCTTCCGCTACGCAATGTTTACCATCTGATCAGGCAGGCAACGAGCTCCAAAGTGTGTGTGTGTGTCTGTGTGTACGGCCTTGGAAAGATGAGTGTGTCAAAGTATTTACATGGGACGCAGATTGAGTGTAAATGCAGTGTTTGTGTGCACGGAAAAAGTGTATGTGAGTGTTTTCATGTGTTTTGCAAGTATATAGTATGAGTGTGTTTGAGTGTGTGCACATTCATATATTATAAAGGTTCATACTACATGTACATTTATGAGGGCATGTGTACACCACTTACACATTATATACACATGCAGTGTTTGTATGTGAGTGAACGCATGCAAAGCTACAACCTGTCTGTGTAGTGGTCAAAAATGGACAACTACACAATGAAAATGCATGCAGCTTTGACCTTGATTGAATCCAATCTAGAAATTAAGTTGTTGACATCTGGAATTTGATGAAGTTGTTGTGATCAATTTATTTTCCACGTTTACATTTCAAATAGGTTTAATATGTGACATAATACTTCATAATTTGCTGCACACAACATATTCACTCCACCATAGTTCCAGTTTTGACTTTTTGAACCTACCAGCCACCACCCTCTCCTCTAGACTGCAATTTCATACCTACTTTCTTTATATTTATACTTCCCCTCATATCAGAATATCTAATTGCAGGGCGAGACCCAGCTGTTGCCCATGTGCACGGAACATTCTAGAGGATTGTGTAGCAATAACAACGCCTGCTGCCCTGACGAACGGCCAAGAGTAAACACTTGTCGATGATGGCCACCGTGGCCTTTGCCGGGTGTTGCATCATTTGTGTTGACCGGAGCAAGTTCACAAGGTCATTGGCCAAATGATGTCCACGTGTTATAACTGTCAAATAAGAGGCAAATTTGGGGCGGCAATGGTAACGGCCTGAGTTCTAATCAGGGAAAGATACTCTCACCACTAGACTGAATAGCATCCTCCAAAGGTCATGCTGGACATAGTTTTTCTTCTCCTTCAGAATATGCTTCCCTTCCTTTTCTCAATACATACAGAGGATATTACTAGAATGGGTTTCACACATAGTTAGCATGGTATTCTGGCATCATTCAACAGATATAACATGAACAATTAAAATATCCTAAAAAAAACAACAAAAAACAATGAAGCAATGGTAAATATCCAAAGGGATATTGATGAAAATGATATGGACAAGAAAGCGGACAATGATAGGCATTCACTAACTTTTGGCAGTAGCATATCTGTTTAGTAATAGTGCTGTTTCTCTTAACTAATGTCAACATCCCAAACTATATCATCCTCAGTATACTGAGCAGTTAAAGGAAAATTCCGGTATTCATATATATAGCACTTTGAGTCCCTTTTCTGGTTTGTTTTGGGTGAACTACAGTAGAGTGGTGGACACCGAAATTTTGATGATTGGTCCTGTCTCGAACTTTCTGACTCGTTTTGAATCGCCTTTGACTAGTCAGAGTGGCTGCCAGCAGGCATACTGTAGGCTACTCAAACATGTCCTAAAACAACCCTTAACGTTCGTTTTCAAAACTGTGCAACTCACCGAGTGGTTAGTGGTGTTCGTTGATGTTCTAAAACAAGTAGCGAGCTTAAATACAGTTTCTGTCGTGGTTTTATTTGGCATTTTGTAAAATCCCATTGATTGGAAGACTCATTGCACGTTGATATTACTGCGCCACCGTCTATGCTTCAGGTTCAAATATTGAGCGGAAGTTTATACGCGGTTGTGAGGTGTCTGAAAAAATAGTTCCACAATAACAAATAAGACGGCTGGAAATCATACATTGTGCCGATACATTTGCTTTTAATAATCAACGAACACCACTACACTCGGTGAGTTGCACAGTTTTGAAAACGAACGTTAAGGGTTGTTTTAGGACATGTTTGAGTAGCCTACAGTATGCCTGTTTGCAGCCACTGACAGAAGTCAAAGGCGATTCAAAACGAGTCAGAAAAGTCGAGACAGGACCAATAATCAAAATTTCGGTGTCCACCACTCTAGTTCATCCAAAACAAACCAGAAAAGGGACTCAAAGTGCTAAATACCGGAATTTTCCTTTAACATCACTTGGATAGTCCATATCCATGAAATTCATTGTTGTATTGACTAAACTTTTAGAAAGCTACACAAAAACAAATCAAGAAAACTGTTCCTCCTATGCTGATTGGAACATATTCCTGTTTAGAAGCCTTTATCTGTTCATTCCGAAGAATGTGTTGGGATTCAGTTACGTTACATTCCTGGGAGTGAGTGTTTTACAGCCGCAGCTGGGCTCATGTCCTCCATAGCCTAAGAGGCTTCACCACCCCCCCCCCCCACCCCACCCCCACCCCACTTCCCCCTTTAGCTTCCCACCCTGCTGTTCGCGCAGAGGAAAGAAAATAGCAATTAGCTGATTGAAGGCTGCACTAGGGGGCTAATATCCTGAAGCCGCCCCACCTAAACAAGCAGTCGGGGGGCAGCCACGGATGGGGTGAGGTGGGGTGGGTGGATGAGGCCTCTGGGGTGACCGGTGACAGGCCCAGACACAAGACCTCTTTCAGGGCTAGGGTTTCCTCCGGCCTCCGGTATCTCTCCAGGGCTGACCCTCTGCCTGGTCCCCCTCTACATCACACCTGACTGAGGAAGGGAGAGCGTGTACAGAATCATGAGGGTGACATGTTCCCACACAACATGCATGAGTTTCAATCATAGTTGAGAGTGAGACAGAGAGAGAGAGAGAGAGAGAGAGATAAAGAGAAGGAGAGAGAGAGGGAGGGTATGAGTGAGAGAGAGAAAGAGAGTGTGAGAGAGAATGCGAGTGACAGACAAAGAGGACAGGGAGAACCTGTGGTGTCTCCATCATCGCAATACTTTACACTTCCACATTCCGGAAAGCTCCAACCATGCGTGACGGCTAAGGCGTGAACACAAACAGCCGAACAAAGAAAACTCACACTCTCTCACACTGTATCTCAATTTCTACGTTCCATTAACACACACACACACACACACACAAATGCATACACAACAAGACATATAACCTATAATTACAGATAATAGTCTATACAGCCTAAACACAGTCCAAAGTCTGCAACAAAGACACAACTGGTACATCGCAACATATGTATTTTCCTCCTGCATGAAAAAGTCTGTGCTCAAATGCTCACTGGGAGAACAATAGAAAGAAGAATGAGGAGCTAAAAATCACCAAATAGTTATATTTAAATGTGAAATATTTTGAACATGTACTGGAGGTTTTTAAAAACTAATTGCAAAACAGAACTGAATTGCATATAAACAGGCTGAAAACCCTGCCTGAGACTGGACATCACATGCTTAAGAATGCACACATGCTTGAAATTCTAAATTAATTGTGCATATTTATATTACCAACAAGAATTTTAGGACAGAGAGAGAGAGGGAGAGAGAGATGAAGAAAGAAAGAGGGAAGATAAGTGAGAGAGAGAAAGAAAAAGAGAGACAGAGGGAGACAGAGGGAAGGAGGGGGGGAAAGTCATGGCTCAGTGTGGGAAATGGGGAATGTCAAGCATGCCAGATTAGAGGAAATCTGCGGCTCCTCTGACAAACAACATGGCCCCTCATGGGACAACAGGCATGAAGCCCCAGCACTGAAGGCCTAATCCCTGGAGTCAGTGGGGGAGAGGGAGAGGCTGGCACAGGACAACTCCACTACAACTCTGTGTGTTGTGTGTGTGTGTGTGTGTGTGTGTGTGTGTGTGTGTGTCTAAGATATTTTGTCTGTATACAGGTGTTGCTATGGGAAGAACTGGTAGGTAAAATGACAGTCACAAATGTTTATAAAATACATATTATCATGCATTCATCACAATGAAAGAAAGCCAGACAGAAAGGAACAAAGAAAGAAAGAAAGAAAGAAAGAAAAAAGACGAGCAGCAAGCAAGACAGACCTTGCCAAGCCACCTGCTAAATTCCCCTGCAGACACTGGGCCAACTGAAGAGCCATTATTCAGGAAGCCATAGAACTATTACTGCAGAGAGGGAGGGAGGGGGAAAGAGAGCGCAATGGAGAGAGAGAGTACTTGACTTGCCCAACAAAAGCAGGAAGGAGCCACTATAATTCCAACCACTGGGATTGAAAACATTTGGATAGCAGGGCATGGTTATGCACACCTGCTGACACAGACAGACAGAAACAGAAACACACACACACACACACACACACTATGTGAGGATAAATGGATTCACCAACAGTGTTGCTACAGACAGGACATCTGATAAATATCTGCCTCCATGTTGCAGACAATGAGTCAGACCTAAATCCTAAACCTAATAGACAAAATTTAGACTCCTGTCCCCCATCCTAAATTAAAACTTGGTCATTTGAAATACAACCTCATTTGGAAGGCAAGAGACTAAGAACAAGACTACACATATCTATACCATGGCCTTGTGCTAGGAATGGTGAGACAGTGAAACAGGAACAGAGAGTGTCCACTGTACCCATTCACAGTAATTGTGGGCACTTGACCATTCCTGCTCGGACACTTGAGGTCCTTTGTGGCACCCTGTAATACATATCTATGTGACTGGCATGCTACTGGGCCATGAGAACACATCACTCATACAGTATGGATACTCATCATTCATATATAGATGAATATTTTAATAATTTATTTTTGTCTACTGAGTAAAACTGTCATGTATAGAAAAGGCTATAGGGTGAAGATGTGAGACTGTACTTGCAGTGCAGAGACGCAAAATCAAGATGCATCAGAGAATGGGTACAAATAGCAGTCTTGTACTATTGTCCAATTGGGACAGCAAGCAATGATGGCTGATAATATTAGAAATACTCTGCCAGTTCTTTTGCCCTTGGTAATCCAAGTGATGCAGTTGCAGTTCTCTTATGACTAGGCTGCTAAATGATAAACACAAGTAGCTCTTGTAGCTCACTGCTGTGAGTCTATTGACCAATGGTTGGTATTTAAAGTTTGTGCATTAAATGTACAGCCCTCGAGCACAAACATCTCTCTCGATTCTGCTCGTTTACAATGACATCATCAGGAGTATTTGCAGACAGGATTGGGAAAGCTCTCTCTCTAACACACATGCACACAAGCATGCCACGCCACGCCACGCACGCATGCACGCACGCATACGCGTACAAGTGCACACGCACACACAAAAAAAAAGAGAGAGAGAGAGAGAGAGAGAGAGAGGACGAAAAAAAGAGGGAGAAACCCAAGGCAAGGAAAGAAGTGGAGTAATCAGTCTTGTCTCAGAGTGAGGTCATTGAGCCCACCCTTCAGCACTCCACTCTCTCACTCACACACACACACACACACACACACACACAGAGAGTGGAACGGTACTTACACTCCTTTCATACCTCACACACAGCACCCCCCACACACACACACACACACACACACACACACACAAACTTCTCCGGAGGGGGAGTTCCGAAGAGGAAGGGCTTCAGGCCTCACAGATGCTCCCAAATTACACCCTCAGCACCTTCCTTCCCTCCTGTACACACACACACACACACACACTCACACACACACACACACTCACCAACCCCCCACTCCTGGGTGCTTTTAAAAGCAGCACCTAACAGCAGTATGCATGCATCTTTGACAGCAAGTCAGGATGGTTTTTCATTTTTACATGAATTCAATTTTCAACAGTCATTCATGAATTCATTATTCATTCACAATCAGTGACAGACTGTCCACAGTAACTATGCAGATTTAGACTCCAATTGAAACCAATTTGTTCAGGGGCCATTTGGATACACTGCATATGTAGATATTCGGTGTAATGGCTGGGTATGCTGTACAGATAAATTTGCCAAAGCATGAATGAGGCAAATACAGGCCCTGTGAGCCAAAGACTAGACTACCTCACACATAGTCATCATCAGCCTGCTGGGCTTTCATTGGTCCTCTGCTCTCCTCCTCCTCCTTCATTCATCCTTTTCTCTCTCCTTCCTTCCCTCCCTTCGTTTCCTCTCTGGCGGAATCTAGATCCGTGGGGTTAGATTGCAAGGCAGTAAACGACAGCTAATTATAGGCCATACTGTGTTGAGGAGGACCGGATGTGACAGCATGCAGCCTTTGTGTTTGTGTGTGTGCGCACACACACGCACACACACACACACACACACACACACACACTTGTGTGTGTCGGCTGGGCTTCCAGTGGGGTATCCAGCTTTAGCCTCTCCCACAAAGCACTGCAGCAGTGAGTCATTCAGGATCAAGTCAGAGATGGCACACTCACTCTCTCTCTTTCTCTCACACACACACATATAAACTAATGCTGCCTACGTGAGTGATGCACAGTCAGATCAGCGTGGGGCTCATTGACTCACTGAAGACCCCATGGAGAAAAGCAGAAGTCATTCACATTTTCACATACACACACACACACACACCTGACAGGTTATGACAAATAGGTCACCTGTATTACATCAGATGCTGAAGACCATTAGAAAGGAGCGAGTGGGAGATGGAGAGAAGCAGGGAGGAAGTGGAGGGGATAGAGCGGAGGAGGGAGAGAGATTAAGAGAGGAGGGGAGAAGGAGGAGGGGGTGAGACACAGTGAAAGAGACAGAGAGAGTGAGCAAGCAAGAGAAAGAGAGAGAGGGAAAAATATGAATAAAGAGCAGCCCCTCCCCCTCACTGGTATGACTCAGCCTGATTCCCTTGATGCACTGCGGAAGCGTGACGTCTCTCCTGCCTCCCAGCATCCCCCACTCATCCTATTGCCTGTGTGCACAAGACACTCTGTGTGTGTGTGTGTGTGTGTGTAATAAGTCTTCCCATGCTTGTGCTCACAAGCATGTTTGTTTAGATTCTGATGCCATAGCAAGCGATTGAGTGTTCCACACTCACCCATTCATTCATTAAACACTCTGATGCAGTCTCTGTGTGTGTAAGGGGGGAGTAGAGACAGACATAAAAGGAGACTGAAAGAGAGAGAGAGAGAGAGTGTGTGCATACATACAGCTTTCCCTCACACACAACAAAAATGGCAGGATGGACAGAACGAGACATGAGAGGATAAAGTGAAACGCTAAATGAGTATGGGGGATGAAGGGAGCGCAAGCAAGAGTGAAGATGTGTTGATCTCAGCGAGTTACCTGAATTATCCCCCCCCCAACCCCCAACCTGAGGGTGACTCACTCACCCGCCTCAACACCAGCGAGTCCAATCCAATCACCATCCAGGCCACAGCCGCCGATCAATATGCAGGAGGCATGGAAGGTTAGGAAGGGGGCGTTTGCCGTTTCCAACCTCATCCACGCAAACAACAATCACTCCCTCTCACACTTAATACATGCAACCAAACACACTACCATCAGAAGTCAACTGTAGGCCTACTTGTTGTTTACAGTTCTGATAACTTGTGTTGGCAGATAGTAAACCTTGAGTAGATCTTAAGTGTGTTCGGATTAGTCATTGTTGAGAGGGCCTAGGAGTTAACTGGTTCAAGGTGCAGTCTGTCATTCTAATGATATTTGTTTGTGAAATTCTATGGTCATCTAGCTGTGCGTTCACTGTTGTTCATACACTGCCCTGTGGGATTCATAGTGGCTCGGGCCGACTCCGAGTTAAACAATCCCAGCCAATGAACACAGTGCTTCAAGAGCACAGAAAGGAGAGGTATAATTTGATTGGCTGCTGATCACAAATGTCAACAACCTTTGACGTAATCGAATTGCGGACAGCGTCTTTAAAAATAGAGGCTTGATAATGACAAACACACACACAAACACAGTCACAAATGGAATTGGAAGAGTGACGCGGTGCCAAGGGCTTTAGGAAGAGAGGAAATAGATCCATGACTCACCTGTTCACACATGAAGCACAACACACATTCACACACACGCTCCTCTACACAGCTAACAAACTGGTCCAACCTGCTGTTTCAAAGGTTTCAAATTCAGGGAGACAGGGAGAGGTTTAAAAACTTAAAATATGGGTGAACATAAACACATACACACAAAAGCGACAATTTAATAAAAACTGATCAGCTTATTGTCTTTTTTTGATAAATCAGTTAGACAGACTGTAGGCCTATAGCACCAATAGAGGTTAGCGAGTAGTTACACTGTAAGCAATACTGTTTTCAACTGCTGCTAGTCTGCAAATGTAGACATTCAATCCACATCCATGTAACATGCTCTGAGCATTCAGCAGCACATTAATCTTGACTTCAGACTCAAGGGGTGCATTTCAAGTATGTGGTTTACCGTAGTTCCACACCTAGGTAAGTAGCCGGGTTACCTGGAACCTGGTAAACTCGGAAGCTCTGTGGCTTCATTCACCTATAGCAAAGCCCAGGTTTCGCACTAAACCACAATTGAGATACCACCAGCTTATCACCACATACACATCAAACCAATACAAACACAGAGAGCAAGAAGACGACACACTCTCCAAAAGGTTGGCAACACAAGTGATCTTTAGTTGCATTGACATGGTATTTACAGTCGTCTACATGTGTGTATCCGTGCGCTCCTGCACGCCCAAGGCCCAGGGGCCCTCCTCCACGTTGGACCAGGCAGGGCAACAGAGGAGGAGGAAGTGAAATAAGAACTCACGACACAGTCACAGTAAAAAGCATGCTCAGTTCCACGGCTGCCGTCGCAGTTGGGGATGCCCTCAGAGGCGTCTGTGCTGGAGGCTGGAGACGGGGACAACAGGGAGGACACCTTCACGGACGAGAGGAGACGCGGCGGCAGAGCCGTCCGTCCACTTCAGAGTGCCTCGGGAAAGTTTGGCGAAGAGAAAGTTATCCCTGCTCTCTTGGAGCAATATCGTACCCACAACTCTACTCCCTATTTTATGTTTTAACATTACTTTGCCAATGTATACTCAGATTGCCTTGTACCTAACATTGAGCAGGCTTTGAAACTTGAAGATTAAAGTACATTTCTAGAGAGGTGGAGGGGGAGCACGGCACTGTGCTTGCAAATACATGTTCGATCAAAGCTGTTTTATTACATCAACCCTACCACTCAAAACTCATCATGATATGAACTACTATAAAAACCTTGACAAGGCATGTACAACATATCACTGACAAAAAGCAATATCATGTAAATCACAATAAAAACCTGGCAAAAAGCTTTTGTCTTATGTCACATGTCCTAGTACTGGCTTTCCTCTTGCCCTCCTACATCATCCAAAAAGTCAAAGAGAAGACTGATGAGCCCAAAAACAGTAATCGATGGCAAACAAATGTGAAGCTCCATATGACTTATGAAGAATAAGTACAGAAGAATAGCCAATAGATCTCTCAATCACTTGCTTGGCATAGGTATACTTTCATACATAATTTCATTTGTGCTCTTTAAACACGAGGGCAAATTCTTCCCGGTCATAGTAACCTCATTGCAAGTAACAGCTTCAGATGAGCAACTGAAGTAATGTACAGAAAGCAAGAAAACAGCACTGTTAGACATTACAAATTTGTCTCATGTTGCCTCCAACAAAAAACTCACTTTGATCCCACCTCCATGTTAACAGTGTACCACAATGCACGTGGGGAAAAAAATCAACAAAACAATACTGCCCCCTAATGGCTAACTAGGGCAAAGTGCATGCCAGGACTACAAACAGATCATATACATAAGGCATTATTTTCTTTTCATACTGATTTTTTTTTTTTTACCTCACAGACTTGATAGCAAATAGCACTTAATGTTAACAACTAATGATTGGATGAGTTACAGAGTTGTCAGCATTCACTGTACTGGTATACATCTAGAAACATAGAAAGAGAATCATTTTATTCCTGTGGAAACAGCAAGTTTCCGGAAAGAACATCTCCCTCCCTTCAGTAGGGATGAAGTTCTATCAGCAAATTACAGAGTTGGACTTGATTTGTTTTGTTTTTCTTTGTCACATTTTGTTTTTCTTCTTTTTTTTTCCAGAGGTGTTTAAACGCTGTTCTGAAGCATACAAGTCTCATTGAAGGCTGCCAGTAGCTTCGTGTTTCATGGCAACTTGCAGCTGCAAAACAACACAGAGCCTCAGAATACAGATTTAAGGACAGGGGATCTGAATAAGAAGTTAGAAGTTTGTCTCTTAACGCATATTTTAAAATACTTTACCAGAAGAACCTAGCTTCCATAAGACATAAATGTTTAAATATGATAGACAGGTGACTCTTTACCCTTAATAGATGAAAAGGACTCGAGTGCGGGGCAGGGGAGAGAAGGAGTCTGCCATTTTGCGAATTTTTGCGTAATTGATGAACCCTCTGAGGAAAAGCAGGAACCCTGTGGAGCAGATGTCAGAGGTTCCAGTAGATGTTTATTTGTGGTTGTTGTTAGAGACAGTTAGGCAGAAGACAGTGCCAACCGATTTTTTAGTGTACTTCAGTGCACTGTAAACATCCTTCTGCTGTCTGGCCTGACAAAGCAAAAAATAATTAGGATACAGGCTGCTTCCTTCTGTTTGAACCAGAATCATCTTAAAAGGAGGAAGTGGTAACAAGCTGCCCATACAAATACGTATAATCTTAATGTAGTCTAGCTATAAATACTATCCTTTTCCATTACTATTTCAATGTCAAACTCATTTTTCACTCAAAGGCACAAAAACAGTATACTTAAGGGATAAACCATGACACGTGTTCTATTAGAAGTTCTAAAGTACGCCTGTTAATCTGTACCGTGTGCAAGTTATCAGGTCAAAACCGGGGTACCCATCTGAGTTGCTTCTAAAAGGCTCCTCACCAATCTGGACATAGTATTTGGCATCTGGAATGGGCCTGGTACAGCTATTTGATGGTAGTTTTAGGAATGGACATAAGCAGGGTAGGAATTTCACGGCGGCCACGACGGCCACGGCCCCTTGCGTTGGCCGTGATGCCCCTTTGAAAATCAGAGGTTTACAGGCCACGGTGGCCTTGGTGCCCCCTTCTTTTAATATTCTGCTTTGCGTCCTACTAATAGCTATTTTTATTTAGCCTGTGGCCTGTCAAAATAATCTTAGCATTCACAGCGCAAATTAATTTAGTCTTTTACGCAGTGGAGAAAGTGACAGCGCAAAAAAAGAAAGTGCGTCCAAATTCACACATTCTTCTCAGTTGAACTACTCGTGAAGTAGCCTAGCCTACTCATCATCACACAGACATCACAAGTGTCACATAAAAGAGCCTTTTCTCAGCTTTTAAACGATGTTAGCCGATAATTGCTGTGTTGAACAGTTCGCGAGAAAAGTAAATATAATTCAATTTAATCATGCGTCCATGATCTCCCTACCCATTCATCTCAGTGGAATACTTCACGAATCCTTCTTTTAACACATGACAAACCATATATCAGAATAAACAGCAGACCTTACCGAACACAAAGGTGTAAAGCAGTCCCCTGTACAGTTAGCCGTTCCAGAGTAATCCAGTTTTGAATTTGCAGTAAATTTCGACATGCATGGATGTCTCCAAATTTGGGCTTTAAGTTTAACAATATGTTTAAATTGTTCCACATGTTTTCATAACGGGCCAAATACAAACTAAATGTTACAAATATCGCCTAGATATTGGTAAATCAGAGGACAGCAGAGTTTGTGACAGTAGCCTTAATGATCACAAAATGCTAAGCATGCATCTAGGCTATTTGAGTTTCTTAAAGCTGAGCTGTGCTTAAATTGTTCAATACATGATTTCATAGCAGGCCAAATATAAAATAAATGTTATAGCCTAGATATCTGTAATTATTAGATGATCAGATGATTTACAGTTCTATGTAATATGTCATGTTTCATGTTTTTGTAATGTTTCATACAGTGATGCAGGTCTACTGCAGTGAATAGACTAAATACAACTTTGATCATTTTTATATGCTACTACTGTATAGTTAACTTTGGCCTTGGTGCCCAGACATGTGGCCTTTGTGCCCCCCACCAAATATGCCCAACTGAAGGCCAAGTGGCCTTGCCCCCAGAATGGTGAAATTCCAAGCCTGGACATAAGGGAATCTGTCGGTCCCATCACAGTGTTTCAGAAATGCCTTCACAGTGGGCTAAAAACAGCCATGTGCACTAAAGATGATGCTGAGGACTGTGACCATGAGCCTATTTCTGAATGTGTTTTTTTATCTCATCCACAGAGATCTCTGGAGGCATTCTGATAGCCACGTCTTTAAGTTTAATACACATGACAAAGATTAGAGTTTTCCTCCATGAAAACAACAACGAGGCCCAAATCAGTTCTACTCACCGAGAACCAGGAACACCCACCACAGCCAGTACTGGCCATCAAAGTAGCCTGGGAAATACGCTGAGAACTGAGTAACAGAAATAGAAAAGGGATGGGGGGGGAATGGGGGAAGCAGGTTGTATGAGACAACAAAATAAATTAGAATAAACAAAAACATGAAGTAGACACCATGTACTACTGTGGTCACTACTGACAGCAGATAGCTTCTTTGGTCACATGGACAACTCATGACACGCCACCCCTGTTGCACTTCTCCCCTCTCTCAGGAAACCTTTATTGCACACTATGTCGCTTTTTTGCTTACCACTCAGATAAATCACATGTTGTGGGATCACCACGAGGTCCTAACATCTGAACTTAGGCTACAGCTACACTACACCAAATCAGTTGACACGGATTTTCGGATCAAATCAGATCCACGTCCAGAATCACTATATCAGTTGGGAGGCCTTAAAAACCTGCATAACAAAAAACCTGCATGACAAACGCACAGTCAACAGGCATGGGTACAAGGGAAGAAATACCCATCAGATAAAATTTGAAAACTGGGGGGAAATGGGCCATTTTTGCCAGACAGCTTGCATGCTACTTTATAGGAATTCACATTATAATGCCAGGTAGTTTTGTCGAAGAATGACAAACAAACACTAATAATTATGTTTAAAGTTAGCTTCTTCTAACGAGGATAGGCTATGTATGAATGCATGTACAGTACGTTTAGTCCCGCTGTTCATGGGCTACATCTTTTTAAACAGATAGCTTGAACAACCGTGAAAGGCACGGAAAAGCAGCATGGCCATGTGAAACGAGCACAGCGAATCAGGGACGGGCACATGGGCTTGTACGTCATCTCTTTTCAGATGGTTCTGCAACACAGTATCGACACACCTTCCACATCCATCCGATACGGCTGTGGAGCAAAATGAGTTCGGGGTCTCCAGCAGATCCAAATTGCTCCACTTTGGAGACGCTGATACGATGGTCGAATGTGGACGGGAGCGCGAATCGTAATAAAAGTGTGTTGGATACATTTGTATATGGAATACATAATGCAGATGTAGCCTTAATGTACCATTCCCCACAGGCCACACTAACTCCATTATCTTCTCTACAGCGCATATGGCTCAGGCTTCTGACACTGGCAAGTGGTGGGACAACAGGAGCGTGCTATGGTAAGGAAACCAGGTTAGGCCAGTCTTACCCTGACGATCAGAATCCATTTGATGAGTGAGAGGCCAAACCCAGAGATGGCACCGTAGCGGCCCGCGGCCGAGGTGGTGAGGCAAAAGGAGAGGAAGAAGCCAATCCAGTTGAAGAGGAATGCCACTGAAACGACAAACCCAAGTACACTGAGCGTGAGAGGCACACACACACATATAGACTGACCTTATTCCACTGCTTGGTTGAATTTCCCATTGTCCTATGTAATTTAGAACAACCATTAACCGTATGTTATCTGCACACCTATGAAGTAGATCCATTTTTTTGGCTGCATCATACTTGTATATTAATTCGCCTCCGCTTCGCGTCGGGGCCGTTTTACAACCTCGACCGTGCATTAACTTCTGTGAACAGACCACCGTGTCGTCCATTATCCCTTACATAGACGTGAAGCACACAAATATACACAACAAAGAAGCCGTGAAGGGATGGCAGACAGTCTCTTTAATAGTCAGAACTACTGTCGTGGCCAACGGTTGGTACCCTTCGACAAAAAGAAAAAAAAAAAATAACTCAATTTTTCTTTGAAATAATTTGAAACTCGCAAAAGTAACCAGCATTCATCATTCATTGTTTATTCCAATTTTTCCAAATTAGAGATTGACTTTGAAAAAAGTCTGGGTACTCACAATTGGTAAATGTTTCCAATCCTAGCATCATAATGGGTGTAGACTTTGCATTAACTTTGAAATCATTGGTCCAGTGTAACAGCGTAACAATTGTTTAGGGATTCCTACTTCGCCTTTACAAGCTACCTTTACAAACTGATAATAAATCGCATCAGCAGTCAGGAAACAATGTATTTACCTTTGCTGTATAAATGTTCACATTCAAGCGACAGCAATTTGCAGGCGTTGCTTATAACCGTTTACAAAAGCCACTTTCGATTTCAAAACGACATCGTTCCCCTTTAGTATCTTGTATCTTGTAGCTTGTATCTCAGTGAAATGAAAATGAGCAGAGACACTAGGCGGGTGGAGCCAGGCTAGAGCAAACTGGTCCAGCCATCTTAAATTGAAGGGTGCCTTCCGCGGACTGCATGTTTCAGCTCTTTCCAGAGATGTACTGTAGGTCTAGACTCACAGAGGGCCACTGCTTGTCCCTTAACCATTCTTACAAACAAATCTGTCTGGGCCATTTTAGAATATCTATGTAAAATACACAACTTTCTTTGCTTTTCTCTCTTACATACCAAAGGAATACACATGGTAAAAATGCTTTGAATTTCATTACTTATAAGGAAGAAAATTTAAGGATTTTTTTCAATAGTCTTTAAGGATGCCAAATTCAGCCACATCTGTACACACTCTAAACACACACTTACTGAAGAAAGTCAGCATGAAGATGCCATCATTCCCTATCCGCAACTGGTCAGCGTCATCAAAATCATCCCTGGTCGCAAAGTCGTCATCCTGCCAACAGACAACACAGGACACCAAGAGGTTACACTCTGCAACAAACAGAACAATGATCATAGAAAGTCATCTCAAAGTTTACTGAAAGGATGCAATGCATATAAGATTACACAAAGCAACAAATATTCAGTCACTCCAGCAATGTCTTTGCCTTGGGATAACATGTTTTAAACGATGCAATTCAAACATACTGTAACATTTCAGTTGTGACAATTTGTTTTATAGCCTGCTAGTTAAACATCTCTCTTAGTTAGAGGTCTCTCAGCAGCAGTAGTGGCTGAGTCCGCAGGCACCAGTCTCACACAGGTCACACACCACCACTTTGGTACTGTACCTCCAGTGCACTGCGTGTTACATCATCGAAAGTGGTCAGCCGCTCCCGGCTCTGAGCGTAAGCAGTGCGAGGCAAAGAAACAGACCAGTGTAAAACACAGGGCAGGCAAAAGAGAGTGAGACAGAGAGAGTAAGAGAAAGAGTAGAGAGAGGGGGAAAGAAGAAAAGAAACATACTGTGCACAAAATAGACCCTTTCAACAATAAAAACAAAAACAATGCTTGAACGTTCTATTTGGGCCCCAATCTACTTCCTCTGCATTAAGATAACATATGGAATGTTAAAAAGGAAGCCTTGTGGGGCCAACTATGATGCTGATAATGGAACTCTCTTGAAAGGGTCTATACCTCACACACACAGGTGTAGAGGCCCTGTGGAACAGTCTTTGACCCATGTCTCTCAAGACAACATCATTTGGCCTTACCAAAGGAAAATAATTAATTGGTAAGAGGTTATGTGGAGAGTGACAGGTTGATCACCAGTTGGAATGCCACTTTATGTGTGATGCCAATACGTATGTGTGATGACAAATTATGGGAACAACCTCAGTTTTTTTAAATAATTGAAAAACTTTGTTTTAGCGCCTCCACAGAGCCAAAGTCAAAGGCACACCCAGAGAATTACAGAATACTTCATGACATTAAGGTTAAGCAGAAATCAGTATGCTAGCCGCAATCAATGAACTAGCATTGACAAAGCATTATGCAAGGTCAAGCAATATGTGCTTGAGAAGTGTCGTCATGTTAAACAGTCTACATACCAGTCTATATAACATCAACAATGAAGACAAACCTCACAAAAGCATGCAGGTACACCCACACAATTCCTTGAATTTCCCCTGGGGATCAATAAAGTATCTATCTATCAATCACACACAGTGAGGAGGGAACTCCACAACAGCCTTTTTATCATACATGATGAATCTTCAGCATCTTGAAACCTTGATTTTGAGTTTATTGGTCATGCATCTGAGTGGGTCAGATGCTTCGATGTTGGGTGGACTTCCCTGTTGAAGTGGTGGCAATGGATAAGTGAAGAAGGAGTAGTAGGGATTCAACTCACTCTGTCTGCAACCAAGGGGATGGTGGCTTCGGCCTTGAGCCTCTCTGCCTCATCATAGGATGGCAGTGTTGTGGCCACGTTGTAGGATGGAGGCTTGGGGAATGGCCCATCTTCTTTGTAATCAAAATAGGCTAAGGAAAGAAGAACAGAACTAAAGTGTGACTCTTCAGCTGCTTTATGGTACAAGGCCTATTTTTGACATCCACACCAGCATCCTTTCCTTCACGTGTCATTGTAGGTCAGCAACACCAGACATGCAACTGAAGCAGGATGTGTGCCTATGCTGCAACAATTAGCTTCCACTATAATCAATGGAACAGGCTACACCCGGTGTAACAGTGGTGTGTATACGCCACAAACATTAGAAAACAGATAGATCAGCCTTCTATATCCATTTTTTTTTTTGTGAGGCACTTGCACTCTATGTATACTCCAGGCTTCAGTAGCGCCTACAGTTTAGCCCTAGGGCTAGAAGCACAAAGCAACTTCAGTTTCTGGTGTACTAGAAGTGCCACTCAAGCTCATTCCTCACATGGCTATAGCGCTTATACAATTAACGACAGATTAACTAACTACTTGTCAAAGGGTGGAGTTATGGCTGTGTTTGCTATTTGATTGGATTGTGAGATAGCTTACAAAGCACAGGGACAGAGACATGTCTGTTGTGTTTCTCCAGGACAACTTTTGACCAAACTTAAGTGTAGTCTTGAAGTAATATGACAGAGGGGTCTGACATTTTCACCATGTTAGCACATAACTTACCTGCGCTGTCTGCAGCTATACTGCTGTATGGGGGAGGGGCATCAGCGGCAACCTGTGGCGCATCCTCTGGTTCTTCCTCATTGGGCAGCTGGAAAACCAATCAGATTCAGGGGCTACTGTTAAAGCAGTTTCAACATTCCATCTCCCCTTCTTTTACCCTCGATAGAGTCACTGAGAATTGCATGTGTTTCCAAGTGACTCTGTACCATGTGCTTGCTAATACCTACAATGTACAACATACATTGAAACTTCTCTCAAGCAAACTCTCCACAAGCAAAGTGTTTTTGAATACTTTTACAGATACTTTTACTTATGGTCTGATGACAGAGGCTAAGGAGCAAGGACATAGGCTACTCAGCTTCATAGTGTTGTTGAGACAGTGATGGAAACAGTTCATTTGAAGTTGAAGAATGACATTTAGTACTAAATCCAATTTTTTTTTTTAGCTGAAACAACCTAAACATTGATGGTCAATTATTGTTAATGCAATGTTGCAATGCTGATGTTGAATGTTAATTGCTAACTGCTAAGTCTTACATTGTTTTAGGTTACTCGGTCAACCAGTTCCACAAGTAATCCAATGGCAAGTGGTAACTAAATGTCTTTTCATCACTCTGTCTGACAGGACTACATTCCTGACTTGTATGACAAAGAATTGATTGATTGATTCAAGCCCACCTAATTTGAATTTCTGAGAGAGCATTGTGATTCTTTTTTAGGTATATTCCCATAGTGTAGAGCTAATCAGCTAAACACTTCTATTCCTAGAATGTTACAGGGTAGGTACATACATTAAAAGAAGCACTGGTACACAGATCTAAAGTTTGAGAATAAGAAGCCTACCAGTCTATCAATAAATTAAAAATGGCAAGTTCTTTACTGAAACGTATCAAATATGCATGATATGACAATGAATTCGGCTGACGTTAATCAAAATTAAACTAGCATAAAGCACCTTGACCTAGATGTTCGCATAATCCATAGGCTACAAGTTAGTTCATCACTATTTCCTATGTGCAGAAGACTAACAGAACTCTTTGTCTCAAGTTGCATTGCCTCACTATCAAAACAATACACGACTAATCCAACGTAATGCCCTACTAAATCCATTCCTCTGTTCACACCAGATCAACTGTTGAGGTTGACAGTGACAGACTTTGAAACAGATCATGTTAACAGTTTGACTAAGTAGTAATCGGCTAGTACTGTAATCAGCTAATGTTAGGTCTTTGCAGTTACCGTTATATGTTCAAAAGTTAGGTTGTCACCTATGACCGAGGTAGCCTATACTTAGGAAGGGGAGCTTTCTCATCTTTGTCCAGAAAAAGAACACTGAACACTTCTAGGCCTTACAAAATTACAAGGCAATGTTAGCTGACGCCTTGAATAAGTAGCAGCTAACGTTAACTAACGTTAACTTTCACTTGTCGTCAATTACAGTTAACGAGTTAGCTGTAGCACTATGTCACCTTCATTGTCAGCCAAGACTACAATACACGGCCACAAACGACAACGCTTTATAAGTTAATAAGATAGGAGTTCACGTATGTTCACTGTGGTTAACAGTTAACACAAACCTTCGGACAGCTTTAACGTTAAGGTGATGTGTTCAACTAACTGGCGATATCTGAGTGGCTAGCTTAGCTAACTAAGCTTAGTTCAGTTATTAATTAGCTAGTCTGTCTTTTAAATCTGACTTGAGAAGTTTGTCCCATATTCTATGTACAACGCATACATGTAGCTAAACGTTAACTAACCGGATGTCTTTGTAAGTAACGTTATCGCCAACTCCAAAAAGAAAATGTCATCTGGCTGCTACGTTAAGTTAGCTCGCTTTTCCATTTATCTGAGCTAGCGTTAGCTTGTAACCTCAGCTATTAGCACTTAGCCAACCTTCGAATTCCAGATGAAATGACAACACTGGATATTTAGTGTTGATTTTAGCAGCATTTACTGCACGTACTTTTTTATATACATATCATAAGGTAGCCAACGAAACTATGCAATTACTATGCTAACGCTCTTACGTTATCCCATGCTTGCCAAAACAATGAGGCCTAACGTTTCATATCATATCAGGAGCAGCAATAGTGAGTAACGCTCATTAGAAAAGACGAATGAACATCTCACTCTTTCCAGCAAGCGTAACATCGTTTTACCTGCTGGTATCTTCCACTTGACTCAGCCATCGTCAGATATGTTGGTTAATCGCCAGATTTCCCCTTTTATAATGAAAAACCCGGCAGCGAAATCTTACATAAACTATATTAGGGACGACAAGAGGTTCACGTCCCACGACTGATCCTCCTACGCATTTGCTTCTCCGTCGTCTCCTCCGCAAGTAGACCTCCAAGTAGAAGCAAAACAATCACCCCCTACAGGCGACACTACAGAACTACACGGAAGGCAGTCAATCCAGTTGTGCATGTCTATCCGATGGGTTTAGGCGCGGCCTACTGCATAGCCTGCTGCACAACTTAATCAACTCACTTTCCAAATAGGTAAATACAAAAAATAGACCATGCACACACCCTGGGAAGGTTCATTGCGTTTTTATTTTTTAATAAAAATACAAAAAACAATGTTCTTAACATCTAGCCATTAGTGTATGTCAAAGATTGAGTCTAGACTGTCTGATATTTCAAAAGAATAGGGAACGTGGTTCCAATGTGCTTCTGGTTGTAATGGTGGCAGACAATCTCCACCTCATAGAGACTGAAGGACACTTTAACTCGTTCGTTAGGTGAGGTGAGGAAACACAGGGTGTAAAGGGCAAATTCAAATTCTGGACTGACACCGATGAAGATGCTGCCTTTAGGTTTGATGCCATTTTTCCAGCTGAACTGTAAAGCCATGATGTGCTTGTTCTCATCAGGCTATCGTGAAAGAGAGAGGAGAGACGGAAGGGATGAGACATTAGAGAACACCTCGTCAAGGGGATCTAATATAATGACTGGATTTGAAAAAAAGAGTAATGATGGAGAGAAAGAAATGGGATACACAAACAGGTTTGTCGGCATTATGAAGGTATAGATATTCAAGCAAGGAGAGAGAGAGAGAGTCTTACTTGAGGAGAGTGTGCATTCACACTGTAGCCTTTGTAGTCAATGTGTCCAAGCTTCTCCTGCAAATACAGCTGAATCCAGTTGTGAAATCCAATGACTGTGCGTCCACCACGAGTCTCACCGACAAATACATGCTCAAATCCTGAGGAGTCTGGCCTGAAGTAATAAAGGTAAAATGCCATGACATTTTTTTAAATCTGGAGTGAACAGCTCATCGACAGTATAATTCATCTCTGAAATGTTCTAGGACTGTGAATATGAATTAAGGTTAATAGCTATGAAGCTTATAATGACAATTATAGTAGAACTTTGAATTTGAACTCTGAACTGCAAGATGTGCTATCAAAGATTTTAGAACACTAATTGCTCAGTCCTCTACAATAAAAAGTGCTTGAAAGATCTTGTCCATATACCTATGTTAATCATCCCATCATCTGCATTCACATGTTTAACTGGCACCCTGAAGGTACATTCCTTAACTCTTCAGCCTTCAACAATTCACCCGAAGCATATTTATCAGAGTCTTTTTCTGGTATATCACTAGTAGCCTATATTGTAGTAAAGTAAGTTTGTTATGCGAACCAACCTGCTGGAGCCTCTCCTTGCGTAGAGTTCAAACCAGATCCGATACAGCTGCTGCTTAAATGCTGTCAGGTCCGAGGGGGACAGGTTTTTCTCCACAAGGTACTTATGAGCAATCTAGAACCATAACAACAACAGCAGTGAATATACTATACATGGTTAAATAATATCATACTTGGGCAGGGGTGTCGGACTGGGGGTAAAACCAGTACTGATTATTAGGGCCCCAAGGGGAGGGAGGGGCCCTTGAAAAGTCTGGAATATATGCATTAGGGGGCATGGGAGCCCATCAGGACAGGCCTCATTACAGAAACTTCCTGAAATCTTCTCTGAAATCCTATCTTATCTCAGTTCAGGAACTGCTTTAGGAAGCAAAATGTCAGTTAGATTTTTAATGAATAATTTTGGAGATGCCATTTTTCAAAAAAAGATGAAAACGCTTCTTTTTTATTCCATGTTTCTCCCACATTGTCTTACAACCTTTTATAGCATGGGGCAGTGTCATTTTCAGTCAGAACACTGGTCAAGAGAACATTTTACAACATTAAATCGACATTTGCCAGGGGTATGAACAATTTGTTCTTAACTATATGTATAATGAAATCCTAAGTTTTGTGCTTAGGCTAATAAACTGTTATATTGTATATTCATATATTTCATGTGCATTCTATTCATGTGTTTCTTTTACATATAGTTTATATCCTTACATTTTTTAGAATTAGGGTTATGTGTGTCCTGAGTTTCTATGCGTCTCGAAGTGTCACTAACACTTTCAAACCATCTGTTCAACATCAGCAAGAATGCATTGATAAATGTGCCCTACTAATGCAGCTGTTTCAGTGTGGTCCATGTAAAGCCATCCTTACACCAGAACACTTTGACAAGATTTGGGAAAGATTCTTAAAAAATGTTAGTCTTTTGAGTAAAGCTTGAATAAAGCATTAGTTAAAAGACTCCAATCTTTCTACAATCTTTCCCAAATCTTGTCAAAGTCTTCTGATGTATGGGTATCATAAGCTGGGCCCGGTATGTGACACTAAAGATCCTTGATTACTAACGCTTCAACCTTCTCTGGTAACACCCTATCCTGTCAACCTTAAACAGGACACTTAAACTCCGACTTATAGCTGCTCTAGTTAGAGAGGTAGGTATATCTTTATATGAAGCCATGCCATCTGCCTTAGTGTGCACCATTGTAAATAAAACCTTATTCTGACTTTTCACCCAGTCTTCATTGATTCGTATATAAAATCACCACAGAGCCAAATAAATATGGTAGTTGACCCTTTAGTGGCTTCTCAATGCTGTAATGAAAATGGACTGTTAAATCTGGTACATATTCCTTTAGTGGCTTCTCAATGCTGTAATGAAAATGGACTTTAAATCTGGTACATATTCCTACATGCCCCCTATTAATACTTGATCTTTAGGACTACATAAGATGACAGGTCTGTAGGCAAGAATTGATAATGTGCCCAATGCAGACTGTGGGGACAAATAAATATCTGATTTTATGGATGAATGGTTTGCAGAAAGTACTCCCACCGCATGACAGTACAGAGGTCAACATCAAAACATGAATTGTTGGATGGAAACAGTGTCAAACAGGCCATGCAAACATAGTCCTTGAATGTTTTGGAAGTAGGTCTTAATCCCTTTTTGACAAAAATTGCATGACGGCCCAATCTTTGCTTAAAGCACAATGAGGGAAACTGGATATGGTCTTTTAGTCAAAGCTCTTTACATCGTGCAGTGTGTATGTGTGCCATTGACAAGGCTACTACCTTCATGGTGGGCGTCTTTATAATAGAATCCAGGAATTTGTGATTTTCAACCTCCTCCTCCGGGGTAACAATCTCTGGTTCTCCAGTATCGCTCTCATAGTTATCCAACAACGAGATGAAAGCTGTTAAGACACATCACAAACAGACCAGAGAAGAGGCAGACATGTTCAATCTGCTGCATCATGGACCAGAACTGACATATTCAGACTTCTGTTAGGCAGCTTTTGTATATACAGTAACTAAGAAAGGTATATAGTGCCATACATAATGTTGGCACATTAATTTACATCCACTGATGTAGAAAAATGTACATTTAAAGACAAACTGAACAGAAGAAGACAGTTATCTACATAATATGGTACTAATGTCAGTGCAACTACATAACATGGTTTCCATGTCAGATTTGGCAAAGGATGTACTTTTTTCTCTCCTCAACAAAGAATATATAACACTGAGAGAGAAAGAATGAACATCTGATGAGAAAGAAAACACTTTGTTCCCACTGACTCTACTCGGCTCAGCATGGACAGCCGTCATAATTACATTTAGGTAAATGTCAGCATGAACTGCTTTAACCATTACACTGAGGCAATGCTGTATGTGCAGCCATTGTTTTCCCAATGATATACCTGCACTGGAGGTTGGTTTGTGAATCCCTCAGAACAGAATTTTGACTGGAGGGATCAAATTAAACAGTTGTTTCACACGTTGAACTCCTACCCATGAAGGTCTCCTTTTTGAAAATGTTTTCATCAACAAATGAGAACAAAGGAAACCCAATCCCATCTTGGTCATCATTCATAGACCTAACATATCCCGCTTTTCCCTGCAGAAGAATGGAACAGTTGAAATTCTGGTTAGTTGCCCAGTATGCCCACCACCTTGTTTCACAATATCATACAATCTATTGCTTATCTATAATATTGGTTAATTTACAATCATTTCAATACAAAAACACACTAGGAACCATGTTCCTATACCACATGGGTTATTTGTTGGATTGTGTGCATGTATGTATGTTTCTGGGGCATGGCGACAAAGAATGGATGGTTCTGATGCTTCCAGTGGCTATGCTAAGCGAAAGACCGAAGCTGGATCAATGTTGACCTCTGACTTTTTGTTCAGTGAACAAACAGACCGACATTGCCGCATTCATCACACAGGAATAAACAGCCTAGAGTGCCCGCTTGCCAAATGACGGACTCAGTGGTTGAACCAGAACATCTAAATAAATCCAAAATAGGTACCCAACCTGCAGTGAGATGCGGTAGTCGGTCCCTGGTTTCAGACGATTGACGTCGTTATCCCAGAGCTCCTGCACCATAGCAGACAGCTCCCTGTCGCCCTCAATCATAATGTTACACTGAGGCTCGGGCTCCAGTGTGACGGGTTCCTTGAAGTGAGAGTAGGGAAACACGTTGAGTTCCAAAGGCCTGGTAGTGTTGAGCTGGTTTGTTGTTTAAGATCTCTCAATAAATAAGTAGTGTCAATCAAAGAGGGTCACCCACAAAGTATTTGAGATGTACCACTGAAACTATGTACAGCCACAGAGCATCTAAGCACCTGAATCAGCAGGTAGATAACATGGGTAACATGTGTCTGAGATCCTATAGGCTTCCAATTTAAAGTCCACATCACATATGAAGAACAATTCTTTACAAAAAAATAGTAATTTCCAAGTGTCACTACATAATAAAGTGCTATTATAATACTCTAAACAGATCATGGCTGTGATTAATGCATTCAAGACACACTAAGAAATGTACCACAAACATAGTTATAGTTGAAATTACCTTTGGTCTCTAGTTGCAGGGAAAGGTCAGAACTGAGGTAGCACACACCTGCACTGTCTTGGTTGAATGTTGGCAGTATCTCAAGGGAAAACAGTTACATTTGCTGGCGTAGTATTGTGGGGGGAAAGACACTGAGTGCGGCTGGCTGTCCTACCCAATGAGGCTAGGCTGTTCTAAAGGGTTGTTCGGCGTCAGCAACTCTAGCCAAAGGGATTAAAATGGGTTGAAGTGCTTTTGACTCTATCGCTACAATGCAAACTCTGTCTTTGTCCCTCTCAGGGGGGGTATTGTTCATTTGCAGGCACAATGTTGCCCTCCCAAACTCTGCCCCCAACCCTCGCCCCTGTCTCAGCACACCACAGGTCTAACCTCCGATGTCACACCGGTAGTATTTCATTAGAAATGCAGGCCAAACCTACCTACATCGCATGACGCTGAGAGGTATAAACGATGATGGGTGGAATTGGGAGCTGAATGATTCATAAAAGCCTTGTAGGTAAAACATGCAACAACCTGCCAATACAAGCAGACTTTGTGAAACCAGGCTATCTGCAAACATTACATATAGCAATAGCAGGGTTCCCACTCTAAGTGAAATGTAAAACCCCTGAATTTCCATGACATGAATGGTATAATATAGCGACCAATGATTTCAGAGTAGCTGCGTAGCATTCAAGAATTGTAACAAATAAATGGGCATTGAATAAACAAAGTTAGGCTAACCACAACTATTTAAGCAAGCAGTAAAACTAATAATGAGATGTACATGAATTCTGCATGGAAATATGTTTGTATTAATGTATCTTGGCAAGTACATTTTAAACTGCTACAACAAAATCCCCTGATATTCCATGACTTTGCCGCCAAAATGATACAATTCCCTGACTTTCCATGTCTGGAATAGACTTTATAAAATTTCCTTGATATTCCAGAAATTCCATGACCCGTGGGAACCCTGCAATAATACTCATACATTAGCCTCTACTTTCAACCACACACACTGTAACAAACTGTATGTAACTGTATCAAACAATGAATCAATGCAAATGACACAGGAATTTATAACATTTAGTTTGGATTTACTTCATGTTTGAAGCACAACATCCCTGAAAATACAGAAACATATATTTGCATATAATTCATTGAAAGGATAATCCATGAAGCAATTACGCATGTGCGTTGAAAATCATTATTTCCTTTGTTCATCACATGATACTTCTCAGTTACTTTTGTACTGTAACCTCTTTGGAAAAACTGAGATATGTTGAACCAAACTGATTGTGTTTTGAACAAACAACTGGGTACAACAGTGTAGTCTGTCACAAAGCATAACTATCCACCATAACCTCTATTATAAAACTTGGTTTACTCCAAAGAGCATCCCTTAGCTTCAACATGATATTTTACCACTCATGGTTTAAAAAAAAGAAAGTGAGGAGCAGCAGCAAAGTCTAGGAATACACCTGGGTATTAGGAACAGAGTCTTACAAAGTTAACTAAAATAATCCTGGCTTGAACTCAAAGTCTTTTCTTGTTCAACTCCATGTGAGCAATTTGCTTAGCTTGCTTTATGAAACTCAACTCTGGCACACTGGGTAAAGTGCAGTTAGTGTCTCCACAAAGAGTGAGGGACAGAGATCCTAGATCTCATCTTCGTCGATCCAAAAACCTTCGTCTTGTGCGTCGTCCACATCCATTCCTTGAAACAGCCTGAAAGAAGAGGACCAGATCCAAGATTACAATCGTTTTTCTCCCCAATAACTTATGAATGAACGACGTGTGTCATGTGAAACGTGCGTGGCTTTCTGTGACTCACTGGTTGAAACAGGGCGAGGAGCGGTTTCTGAAGTGGCCATAGGGGTCAGCTCTGGGGAGCATATTCAGACAGATCCAGCAGAAGTATTGCTTGCAGCTGCTGCAAGTCATCTTGTTGCAGCCATCGACTTTCTGCAGAAAACCCCCAGAGGTCAATCCATTATACAAAACCAGTCAAACTGCAGATCAGACAATAACAAACTGAAAACACAAACTGCACAAACTAGGTGACTCAGGTGACTTCAGAATCTTCTGTATTGTGTTCTCTTTCTCTTTGTGAGTGTGCATATGTGTGTGTGTGTGTGTGTGTGTGTGTGTGTCTGTGTAATGGCTAACTCTATGAAATGGTCACCTGTATGTTTGTGCCACAGAAAGGGCAGCTTTTACAGTTATCCTTCAGCCATTCTCTGCTGTAGGACTCCTCCACAATCTTTTGGATCACATGTTTCCCGTAGCGTTGCTCCATAAACGCTTTCTCGTCGGGGCTGGCACTGAGGTATTCATCACGCAAGGCTAAAAGGTCCTCTGGAATCGCATAAATATCAGACACAGTCACAACTTTCACCGACACCGACAGATCACACAACCTAGTGATTCATCTACCTGGAATCTGACAGATGTTTTGTGTGAGAGCAAACCTGGGCAGATCTGTTCAAGAACTAGACAACTATTAACTACTATCAACTATTAACAACCTAGGGATGGGCCTGGCGCGTTGTCTAAAAATCGCTATCATACACCACCTAAACCTGGTCAGAAGTCACTGGCGAGTTGTTCATATGCTATTTTAAGAGCGCATGTCAACAGTCATATTGGCAGGTGCACGCACCATCCTTCTATCATTCATGAACGCACAACAGCGCACGTCCATGCAAAGCATTACAAATTGCACGATTACAATGGGAAACATAATTAGAATAAAGATATTACGAAATACTGTACATCTCATAGTGAGTAGTTATTCACCATCATTTGCAAATTGGTAATGACGGTTAAAAGCGATTAGGGGAGAGGCGAGAGACACATATGGAGCACAGCTGAAGACGCACTGTCACGAGATATAAGCAACTCCTCTGCAGGATAAATGTTGTTTTATTCAGTCATTTGAGCAATATTAGGGTAAGTGTTGCTTTTTCCAGCCTATGTTTTCGGTGGTAACCCATTGTCAGTCAATAGTGAAAGTAACTGCATATAACTGTCTAGTCGTTGACTGACTCCTTGGTGAAGTTAGTTTCACTTTGCCAATGAGTTCAAATAATAGACGAGTGCAAATGCGTGAAGGCTATGCTACGTTTTAGTAAAGCATGGTTTAAGAATGACTATTCCATACGGTCTCGCAAGCAGCCTCCTTCAAATGCGCCGTTGAATGCCAAAATACCGATGCATTTATTTGACATATCGCGCGTTGCGCCGTTAAAGGGAATGACAGATGTCATTTTCATTGGTTTAAAATGATGTTACGCCCCAAACACACCCATATGACTGATTAAAAAACCTAGGAACACCTTGTTGCGCCATGCGCTCCACGTTTGATAACGAAACCCCTCCCAATGTGAACTGGACATCCTACTAAATTTGAATAGACTTTTGACGAGTGACGATGCACTTTAGAATGTCATGATAGGGCCCCTAGTGTCTCGATAAAGTGCTAGGACATGCTGCTACGGATCTGCTTTAACTAATCTTCTATCGGGATACTTCTGTGCAGCCCTGCCTCATGCACAGGCACAGGACAAAAAGGGAACTTGGTAAACAAGCTGCTGCATATGCTGACTATAATATGGAGAGTGCACTGGGATTCGGTCCTCACCGATCTTAGCTTCACAGGCAGACACGCCATGGTAGCCCCTATTGCACACGTGGCAGAAGGCAAACTTGCATGCCGGGCAGATGGCCAACTTGGTCTCCGGCTCCAGCATAACAGCCGTTCGGCACACTGTGCGAGGACAGTACACAACATCTGGCATGCCGTCGAGGCTGGACTGCAGGAGGAGGCGGTCGTAGCGGGCAAACTCGGCCTCTCCAACCAGCTTTTTCACCTGCAGAGAACACAGCACACATACTGGAGAGTGGCAACAAAGCAGTAAAGGTGGCAGTCCAAACTGATTTGGTGCCACACACAAATTCAATTTTGTGCACACCCTAAAAGTGCATTCAGTGAAAGTGGAAACTCCTCCACTACAATATTATATTATTATTACATTGCATTTAGCAGACACTTCTTGACCAAAGTGACTGACATATGTCAGCTATATTACAAAGGATCACACTGTCCCCAGTGCAACTTGGGGTTAAGTGCCTTGCTCAAGGGCACAACGGTGGAAGCTGGGAATTGAACTGACAACTTTCAGGCTACTGCACGCTAGCCCAGCTCCTTAACCACTACACTACCACTACTACCACTACACTACCACCGCCCCGTAAACACCTAAGGCATATTGTTTTGTAAACAAAACAATATGCCTTAGGTGAACTAGCATCACACAGGTTACACACAATACATACATTGCACAAATATCTGCCCTTTTAAGCAGGGGACAAAGTTCAAAAGGCAACACAGGACAGGTTATCACCCCAGGAGACCTGCTGGCCATGCAGACTTTTGTTCAAGCCCTACACTAAACACACACGGCTATCTCTTAACAGAATCAGAAAAAAAAAATCAAACAAAGACTGATAGGTCAGATCTAGTACCACAAGCTCTAACCGCAGATTTGCTAGTAGATCTCACAAGTATCACATCTTTTATGTTGCATTATGTGCAGATACTCCAGAGGTAATGGTATTAATTAAAAGCTTTGCACTTGAAAACAAAAAATGAGCACAGTTATACACATGGAACATAAATTTAAAAATAAAACAAGCACACATCTGATACCTGTTCAGGCGTGGCGCCAGAGGTACATTTGGGTTCAGGGCAGGAAAGGCACTGAACATTTCCATCTCGAATCTGGATGGTGAAGTACTCAGCCATGCACTCGTTGCAGTAGACGTGATTGCAAATCTTGAAGTATAGACAATCTGCACCCAGCTTCTCCATGAAACAAATGCCACAGTTCAACATCTTCAAATTGAACACCTTCTGCCACTGCTCCTCGTTGAAGTCGAGAAGCTGGGCGGCGAGGTCATGCTCATGGTCCAGGTCAACAATGGCACGGGGGTCAAGACAGCTGTCTGGGGTATCCTCTTGCGTGACTCCTTCCTGCTTTGTGCTTGACCCCGTGGCCTTGCTCTTGTGTTGAGTATTGCCATGCGTGACCACCAGAAGAGGGGACTGGATCTCCAGGAAGCCCAGCGCCTCCTCCTTCAGGAACTGAATCCAAGTGAAAAGGACGACGCAGCCCTCGTTCTCCTCCCATAGCTCATCCAAGCGCTTGCAGAGTGCTGACAGCTACATGTGTTTAACAGAGAGTGAATGTAAAAAGGAATGGTGTTATGTTGAGTACAAAAACTATTTTTGTGAGCTATATGGAATGGGTGTATAGGTGTTGCCAATGGAACAATAATGTCACCTCACCTGGGTCTTTTGTAGCCATTTGGACCTTAGTGTAAAGATTGGTGGGGAAGATGATGGGTAATCCTCAGGTAGCTCAAATTTCAGTACAAAAGGAGGCAAGAAAGAGATAGCATGTGTTTGTTCCACTCCTGTGAAAGGATTCAACACCTTTATGACATGTATAGTACTTAAGCATAGACTTGAGTGTAAGTGTATGAGTATATGCTTGAAACGTCAGAATAGTAGCAGCTCGTTACCCTGGAAAACCAACTTGAAATCAGGAGGAAGATCCAGACACAAGTGTACTTCACCCTGATCATCAGATTCAGCCCTGCGGAAAACGTCTTCGTCGTAAATACTTGCTAAAGCAAGCATTTCATTCTCCCTTTCTTCCCGAGCATCCGCCATTTAGACTACAAGTCAACACAGAACAAGTATTTCCATAAAATAAAGCATAATGTGCGCCCTCAACGGTAAAGTAGTTTACATGCAAGTTCAACCTATGCAAACTGTGCACATGATTTCATCTTGCTTGATGTAATTTTGACGTCATCAATGACAGACAAAAACAAGTGTAACTTGCTGGTAGTTCTAGCTTAACCTGAAGTACTGAAATATCACTGTGTAACGTTATTATTAGAGATAATGATTAGTTAAGCATGGTTCAGGTAAATGATTTAAAATGTGGCAACAGCAATAAAACGATAGCTTAACTTGACGTAAGCACAAACTTCTGTGACATAATTTAGCATAGCTAACGTCGCTGCATAGCATGCTCATAGACAGTGAGCATGCTAGCTAGCTAGCTATGCAAGGCTATCCCAATTCAAATGGATTGATAGCCAGCTGTATCAAAGAGTAAAATTAAGTATACGTTTGATTTCAGTACTTGTGTCAATATGCCTAGAAAATATGCAGTTCGTTCAATCAAACCAAGGTAACTAAACGTTACTTTGATAGCTATCCCAACTTAGCTGAAGGTAAGCCCTCGCTAGTCAAATGTTAACTTATCTAACGTTAGAATTAAAACACCCCATATCATTCAAAAGACAGACAGGACATATATTCGATGATTTTTTGTGTCATACGGTCGCTTATTACTAAGCATAAATGACCTTAAGACCTTAATTACCCTATAGTCGGCCCTCATTTAGCGAAGCCGGTGGGACTGCTTCCCAGGGAAGGCAAGGCAGCTGTTCGTCCCGACCCTCGACCTAGTGACAGCAGTGCTGGTAACACCGTAATGTAACGTTGCCACCTACTGGAGTTACTTAGTAAATTCAAAATTAGATCAGGCCTGTGTCGTCATTACATCTTTGCATCTGACGTGTAAATATGTTTGTCTTGTTGTTTGACATTTGCAGGATGTGCTGTCATCTGACACTGCATCCCTGCTTTAACAAATCGACTATTACAAAGCTGTTTGCATGCTATATTAGCACATATCTGCATAACCTCCATCCATCCCACAGCCAGATTGTGGCCACAATTATTATTATACCTCTACTTAATACTTAATGCTTTATACTCAATACTTGTATAATGGCTGTAACCCTATTATGTCAACCCATTCTTGCACTGATATAGTTTTTCTATATTACCTTGTCTACTCTCTTATATGTCCATATTTATTTTATGCTGGTCTCTAGACTTTATTCTTGCACTGTTGCACTTACTCATTTGCACCATCATCACCATGACACTCACTCTCAAAGAGCACCTTACCTTACTATGCACAGAGAATCACAGGCTCAGTCCCTGCCTCAGTGATAGCAAGCGCCTCATGCTTAATCACCCCTAAGCACACTATGGGGATACTGTTTTAGACTTGATCTAGATTTAGTGTTATTTAGTATAATTTGTATTTTAGTATATTCTTTATCTTCTACTGTCCTTATTGCTTAGTTGTGTTTTTTATATTATACTTTTATTACTTTTTCTGCTGTTAGTGCATGTTGTGTGTGATGTCTGCTACTGAGACCTTGAATTTCCCTTTGGCGATCAATAAGGTATCTATCTATCTATTCTCGATGTAACCATCTGAGATCCCTCTTTACCACAGTAGTGCTAATAGACTAAATTAAGTACTCCCCACCTGCCTCTACCAAGGGTACAGACTTGTAGGCCTACAGCTACTGCTTGGAAAACTCAACTTGTCTTGCCTTTCTTATCCAAATCGATCCAAGATTAAATAAGGAAAGGAAGAAGTCTGAATATCCTGCCCTAAAAGTTATGGGTCATTCCTTAGAAAGCAACAAAGTTCAGGTTGCTATGTTGACTGTACACCAAAAAAGGTGTCTTTTATTTGTTGAGCAGTGATACAGAGTAGAAAAAAAGTCCAGCCCTGGAGGATGTTTTTCTTTACTTAACACTGAAATACTGCATAACAGTGACCAAGGTCTGCTTCAACATAGAGTGCTTTGTTTATAAATGTGACACTAAAATACATATCTTACAACACTATAATTTAGACAACCAAGCTTGGCTTGCACATAACCTCACCATCTCATCACTGAAAATCTGTCATTAAATCTTTACCTAGCATCCCATATTTACATATAGTGTGTGGAGGCAGTTTGAGGTCAGAAAACACAAGTCTTAATTTTGTGAGCTCAATCTCCACATGTATGTACTCTAATAGTTACATTGGACAGTATCATCATGATTATCTAGTGGGCTTATGACAATTTTGGAACATGGATTGGCGAGTATTCTAAAACTACACGGAGCCACAATTCTGCCTGCTGCTGTGCCAAGCAAGAAATACGATGATTTTTTTTTTTAGGTATATGCATCTTTAAATACACAGCTAAATTCAGCCCATTCTTATTTTACTAGGATGAGAATGCAACAATTAGATGTGTGTACAGTAGGGATATTCTACAGGAAATGTCAAAACCAAACAGCTGAAATCAGCACTATTTTCTCATCTGGTGAAACAGGGTCCCAAAATGTCTAACACATCACCTTGATATTTTTTGGATGTATCTATGGGATCAAAATAACTTAAACCAACATGAATATGTTCCTACATTGTACAACCCACTATGCCAAAAAAAAAATCATCACATAATGATGATAATCACATCCACTAAGCTTTCAGAAAATAGATGTTGTCTTTGCTGTTTGGTTTTAAACTTTGACCGAACATATATATGTCAAATAATTTTAATACCGGTAGACAACAAAAAAAAGAGGAAAAAAGAAAAACAGTACAGTAGACAGACAGGCCTAGAATGCAAATTAGCCTAGACATGCCCTAATGACCATGGGGCACAGGAAGAACAGAAGAGTCCATCAGGTGTTGAAGCACAAACATAGACCTTGGCAAACCAGTGCTAACACGCACAGCACCATCAGGTTTAATCAAGGTCCATTTGTGGCTTGCTCTCCGTGGACTCAGGGCCTGGCTGAGCAGCACCGCCTTTCTGTGGACTTCCTGTCTGGGCCTCACCGGCCTGCTGTTCGTTCACTGGGCCGTTCTGCTCCGCCTTGTCCTCTTTGGGAAGCTCCACTTTGGGCTTGGGCTTTGTGACGATAGGAGAGCAAACATCCAACAGCTCCTGTGGGGAAATAAGTGGCAGGATAAAGGTGAAGAAGCAATACATATTTGACATTCAAGATTACATGTATAAGTGATGTCAGGGAGACAAAAACAACATACCCTATCACACACATACAGGTTGTTCACATGATGTACAGAGCCATTAACTCGGTTACATTAGCTGTGTTCTGTTGTAATTACAGAAGGCTACTACAAGGGCTGCGATGGTGCCCTGTAATTTTGACATGTCCCGCTTTGTGCTTCTTGATTTCTACCGAGAATTAGAGCACTGGAGACAAGCCCTTTTCATTCAATGATCTACTTCAGCTTCAATAGTGCAGCAGCAGAAGCAGTACCTTTGTCTTGGCCTGGATCTCCTTCACGGTGATAACAGGCTTCTGGGTAAGACTGTGTTTGCTCTGCTGGTTCATTTTGCTGTTCATCCAGATCATGGTGTCATTCACCATCTTGTCCACCTTTGTGATGTCTGCTTCATCCAAGTGGTCATACTTCTCATCCTGCAGTCCAAGGTTTACCAACTTGTTATTCATGTGTTTATGGCTACAAGAACTGACAAATTAAGTCTGCCTGTATGCATGTACGTTATGTATGTATACCGTGTGTGTGATCACCTTAGTTTTGTAAGCTTCAACAATTTTCATATACTGCTGTAGTAGTTTCCCCAGTCTATCGAATGCTTTTGGTCTCTCTTCAGCCTCTTGGTAGCGCTCCACGATGGGCTGTCCAAATTTCTGAGCGGGCACAACATTCAATTGAATCGCTTTGTTGACCATTTTGTATTCTTAACAGGATGTGAACAATATCTCCAGTTTTACCTTTAATTCAGCCAGTTTGTCAATATACACTTGTTTCTGTTGGTCCTCTCCATCCTCATACAACCAGTTTTCTGTGTCTTCAAGTTTTAAGGAAAAAGAGTCCCGTTCCTGCATTCGAACACAGGAGGGTTAACATGGAAAGGAATCTTAATTATTTCAATTAAAAACACTATACTGCAAATGCATATGACAAAGGGAAGATTAAAACATAAAAATGACATAAAAATCATAAATGTCACAGAACTGACCAAAATTAGATCCCCTTCCCCCCACTATCAAATCTGGAACATGAGGTTAAGTACAGTTTCTGGTTTTAGTCTCTGTAGTTATCTGGATTAACTCCATAATCCTGCTTTGTTGAGTACCCCCTAACACACACACACACACACACACACACACAGCAGCTTCATTTGCACAATGCAGTCTGCCTGACAACTGAACACAAGGTGCTAAGGACCCACCTCCTCAGTGACAAATTTCTCCAGTAATCCGTGCAGTTTGTCTCTCATCTCATACACATACTCCTCCACAAAGTTCTTGGCGTCATTTCGCTCCTTCTCCAGTTTGTCCTGCATGATCATCTTGCCCTAGGAGAGCACAAAAACATGTTTTATAACAAACCCATCTCAATATGCCAAACAAGGTTCAATATGCCAAATTTAACTGAAAGTTTAACTGAAAGTCTTTAAATGAAAGTTAGAAAAACAGCTTTCTTAAATGGGTTTATTGGATATTCATAATCCACAGACCTTAGGGTTTAAAACAAGGGGTCATTTGTTCAATTCCGTTTAGCCAACCCAGAGATATTGGCCAAAATGTGAAAGCTATCCTCATCTCAGCAAAAAAAAAAGTTTTGAGAAAATCAGCTTTAAAGTTTGGGAAGTGTAAATGAGCATATTATGTATATTTTCTCTCAACCAATCACCACAATATGCATCCTGATAAAGTTCCCTTAGCCTTTGGAATTAAAATAGCACCAGTGCTGTCGCTGTCAATCTCTGTTGTCTGTTCTCCAAAGAAATCCGTAGCCAAAGATTGAATTGCTTCAGAATCTCTATTGTTTAATCCGAAAAGATCCGGACTACATAGCGCAGCTTCTAAATGCTCCATTCAGGCGGTAAAACTCGTATAACTTGTGAGGTAGCCTATAATGTTCGATCAACTTCTGAAGACGACAAGGACAACAATAGTCTAATGCTTAATACATAGCCTAATGTTTTTGTTTATAAATATGCTGCCAACTCCAAAACAAATTGAATCGGACCAATAGATGCAATCTCTGTGAGGAATCTGGTCAGCAGCAACTATAGGTTGCTGTTTCTCCTCCGAAATCTCTTGGCTAAAATCGAAATTTTCTTCAAAATAATTACTTTATTGGATTGCCTTAATTGGATAGCCTACTATATTTATGATGACTTCTTGAAGAGGCCAAAAGCCAAAACACGAAGCTTTCAGACCATAGAAAACTGACTTTCCTGTTCTCACACAGCAAGCGTCTGAACGAGGAAGAAAAACGTCAACTTTTTTATCCAACCTTTAATGCGCAGCCTACACATTTGGCCTTCAAAATCCTATTTCTAGGTCGTTTTACAGTAAGATACGTCACTTAGTGATAGATAAGAGGTGTAATGATGATGTTCGTGGTGAAATTAGAAAATACATAATTTAGCCATTTTTCGACCCTCTCTGCATTCAAATCGCTATATCTCAAAATGGATTTCTGCGACATAGGACTCATTTCGTCGTGGCACGCCCCAATTCTCAGATTAAAGCAATTGTACTAGCTTTACAACAAAATAGAATTACCACTCTGTGGTTGCATGACTCTGGTAATCAGTCTAGCTTCAATCTTCATATATTTTTGTGAGGTCAAAAAACCTTACACTTTAACCACCAAAATCTAATCAGATAATCTTTGTGCTAAATCTGAAAAAGTCCCTTGTGGCATTCCTGACATATCATGTTCACAAAAATGTGAGATCACAGTGACCTCAATCTTTGGCCTTTTACCCCTAAATTCTAAACAGTTCATCTTCAAGTTGAAGAGAGCATTTGTACCAAATCTGAAGAATTGTGTTCACAACAATGGGATGAGCGGATATATTATGAACATATGTACAGATGGACAACCCGAAAACATAGTTCCTCCAGCCATGGCTGCAGCTGGCAGAGGCCTAAAAAGAAACTGTCAAACTTTACCTCGTTCTCCACATATCCATTCAGCATGTCAATTGACAGTTGCCAGTGTAGGCTGTTCTGGATGGGCAGGTCCACAGTTTTTGTTTTCACTTTGGCCTTCTTACTCGAGGGAGGCTGATCAGTCTTCTTCTCCTGCTTCCCTTCCTCTGACGTCTAAAATAAGACGACATGACCAGACAAAAAGCATTCATAAAGTCTGTGCAGGTTTGTGCAGAAGATGACACGGACTGTCGGGATATCAGAGGAGAGTCTGGTGTTAGGTCAAAGGTCAAAGGTCAAAGCTTCTGGACTTACCTCCATGTCCTCAGAGTCTGATTTCTTATCCGCACTCTGGCCGTCTCCCTGAGGTTTCTGCTCTCCCTGTTCTACCTGCATTTTTGTCTAGAGGAACAAAGCGGAGATTTCTCTCAGATCAGGGGCAGGAAAAATGCTTAACATTCCTCATCAGCTATGTGAGCCCTGTGCATTTAGATACAGCAACTAAGGACCTCGCTGTGAAACAGAATGATCCACCATGAAGACCTAGAAAAAGAGAGGAGGTGAGACACAAAGTGGCAAACCCCGAGTGTGATAGAAAAACTCTGAAAAGGGGCATGGCCATCGGGGAGAGGGTAGATGTTATTTTCATAACATAACAGATGCTATTTTTAAAGCCAACCATCATGGCTGAGGAGTCCTGTGGGAACGGCACAGGGAAAAGAGCGAGACAGACGGGAGACACTCACTTCATCTTCCTTTGTGTTGGGATCCGTCTCCATTGGCTCCTCTGCCTCTGTGGATTTGACCACCTCCACCAGCGAGGCGCTGGAGACACTGAACAGCCCATGCACGTTCACTCGTACCTTCACTTTCACCTTGGCGTTCTCGCCAGACGCTTGTGGAATTACCTTCTGGACCAGGAACTGGCCTGAGGGAAGATAGAAGGAAAGGTTGGACCAGGGGTGTTTTTCAGGGATGGGAGGTGTAAGTAACAGTAACAGGAGGTGTAACAGTTTGACAGAGGCATGGGTCCAATCCCAATGTCCACACTTTAAGGGACTCATGGACTTTCAACTTATGAACACTCGCTGTAAGTCCACATTTCCGCAGGCTTTGCCTGAGGGAGTTACCCATAGTTCATAGTTCACATCATGACGGCAAACACGGCACAGGGTTACCAGGGGAAGCCCAGGACCATTAACAATATATAAAAAAAACTAAACAAATGCCATAAAACAGAAATGAAAGTAACGTGATAGGTTGCTATGTACCGGTACTACTGTCCTATTACTATTTATACCATTCTGAGCCCTTGCAGCCTCTCACATTCTTGAAATTAGAAGAACTTCAATATGCAATTATTTATTAGACCAACGTTTTGGCTTGCGCCTTCATCACATCCAGCCTCTCACATTCTATCACTAACCAGGTGATGTCACTTAAAGCGGACATATTATGAAAATATCAGTTTTTAAAGGGCCTCTACGCATGCATTTGGGTACCTGGGGTGGCTACCAATGCAAAAACATCAAAGTCAGATTCACTGGCTGAAGTGACATCAGGTCTGCCAGCTTTTTGAACGAGAACACACTGAGAACCCAATTTTATCTATCTGGACCAAGTCTCTGGTCACGACTGAACTTATTGTGCAAGATGCCCATGTTTGTAAAGGAACAGGCACACAAAAAGGCACAGTCTGAACAGGGATGTTCAGACATGGTTTGAAAGGGTGTTGAGGTGAGTGATCCTTTTGGTAGTCTGACTAAACTATCTAAAATTTTAATAAAAAGGGGTAAAATACATCCTTTGCGTCTGTGAGGGCTCAGGACATATGCTCAGGTATCAGGGGTATGTGTGTGTATGTGTTCTTTCATTATGATCATGCCAATAAAGCTCATTTGAATTTAATTGAATTGATATATATATATATATGTATATATATATATATATATATATATATATATATATATATATATATATATATATATAGAGAGAGAGAGAAAGAGAGAAAGAGAGAGAGAGAGTTTGGTTGTTTTCACCAGTGAAGTCTTTTCTGTGTACCTATTGTTGGGTCTGGGTAGGGCAGCTCTTTGTGGTTATTGTAGTACGCCTCCAGGGAGAATGGGTCTCTGCGGTAAAATGTTAACACTTTGGAGAAGGGCGCCGCATGGTTCTTGGGAAACACCTCACAGTCATTGGACCTGGGGAGAGGTTAATGACAAGTGATGTTACTTAAAAACATTAAACACGACGTATACTCGTGAATAGCTTTGTGTAGTGTTTGCCATACATTGACCTATTTGTGGCGGCCCACCACAATATCAATTTTGACCACCACACAATGATCTTCCAGGTTGTGCTAAATTGTTCTTAAATCTGGTTAGCATCATAACCACATTGTGCTAATTGTTAAAAACTGTTGTATTCAAGTTAATTCTGCAAACCAACCACCACAAATGGAATTCAATTCTGTGGGAAACACTGTTTTGTATCTCAATGCAAACAGCAGCTAAAATGCTACTACTCATACATGCAATATTGCTACTCATCAATCAGCCCCCTATGCATTAGCTGGCTCAGTTCCTTACCCAAGTGCTTCCTCCCCTCCATCTGAGCTCCATTTAAGAGAGATGGGGTAGGGGACCACATCGGTGATGGAGAACTCCCGTACTTTGAAGGCCGGGGAAAGGATCGCACACTAGGGTAGCAGGATTGAAAGCACTTTCATTAGATAGGTGTTGAAACATACCGGTAAACATTAACTGAATCAACAGAGGAGGGCTTTTAAAGGCATTAAGGAAAGGAACAGCAGAAGGGCAGGGAAGCAAAATGGCAAAGCAGAGGGGAGACATGCTCCATTCAGCCGATACAGACCAAAGAATACAGACCAGAATGGACAAATATATCCATTGAAATGCAAGATTATTTCATGATTTAAATTGTTTCTGTGTGTGTGTGTGGACCAAAATGTATTGAAGAGAGAGAGCGAGAGAGAGAGAGAGAGGAGAGAGAGAGAGATAGAGAGAGAGAGAAACAGAGATAGAGAGACAGAGAGAGAGAGAGAGTATATTTATGAGCAGGCCAGACCTGCAGTGCACAGCCTCTGGCCACAGCCTCGTCAGCATTGAGTGTCGTGCTCAGCTCCTTGCCAAAGAATTTGCTGATTCGCTCCTTGACTGCGGGTATCCTGGTGGCACCACCCACCAGCTCCACTGCGTAGATATCCTCCTTCTTCAGCTCTGGGGAAAATCAATGAGAGTGTGTAACTCCGAGTTGGGGCTGGCTGTGTGTACTGTATATGTGTGTGTGTGTTTGTGTGTGTGTGTGTGTGTGTGTGTGTGTGTGTGTGTGTGGTTAGCTGAGTGTTTATGTGTGAATATTGTTGGTTGAGCACATGGGTGTGTGTGTGTGAAAACAGGTCAGACTGCAGTCACGGCTGCCTGGGGCACGTGCTCGAGCCTGTGGCATGCTGCTCCCTGCGGTTTGCTACTTACTGGCCTGCTCCATGACGCTGCGCAGGGGACCCTCTACCTTGGCCAACAGCCCGGCGCTGAGCTCTTCAAACTGGCCCCTGGAACAACGGCGTCAGACACTATTATTAAACACATACACGCACACACACACACACACTCGGGGCACGCTTACGTTCTTACATACACAGACACACACGAACAGCTGCTGCTCTACAAACAACTCATTCAGACCCACTTATAATGACATGCTCACTAAGTACACATGTAGAGAAATTACACACACCGACCCCACACACACACACCCATCTAATAGAAACAAGTTTTCTTAACAAGTCAGCTTCACTTACAGTGAAGAGTTGTGTATATCAAAGTTTGTTTTGTTTTTAATACCACAATAACATGGCAAAACACATTCAGAAAACAAAATATCTGGCATGTTAAACTGGCAATAGTATCAAAGCTGGAAGGAGGCTGAATTCGGGGATGAGGCTTTGAATAATTCCCATGCAGGGGAAAAAACACATGAACATGCATCCTCTACACTGACTGTTTACGGTCAGGGTTGCCAGGCGACCGACCTGTTAAGTTTGGAGGTGACATCGATGCCATTCATGAAACACTCAATGTTGAGAGGCAGGTCCGAGGAGTTGGCACTCATTAGCTTCTTCAGTTTCTCACTCTCCTGGGAGAGGCGCACCTTCGCGCGAGGGTTTGACTGAACATCCAGCTTGTACTTCTTGGAAAAATCCTCGCTGAAGTTCTTCACCAGGACGTCATCAAAGTCTTTCCCTCCAAGGCCAGGGTCAAACGCAGACGCCAGAACCTATTAGGGTTGTAAATGCAAATGATGAATAAATCTCATTTTGATGCACCAAATATTACTCCTCTCGGTCACCAAAATAGGAGACTAGGAGACTTAGCATCACGGCCTATTACCTAAATGTTTTATGCATTTGTTTTGCGCAATTGTGCATAATATAACAACAAATAAAATAAGTAATACATTATCAGTTAAATTATCCAGACTTCAAAAATGACATTTATAAATGTGCCTAGCAACCATTATTCCATATTTGTCCTCATTGTGTCAGACCTTCATGCAGTATTCTTTAAGGTATGTATTATTTTTCAATACCTTCCCTGTATACCATTTCAAGAGGAGTAACCAGACCAAGCAGCCTTACCTTGACCTTTCCTTTATTGAAGGCACATACAGAGACCTGGAACCCGCAGTGTCCCAGATCCACAAACACCACTATCCTGGCCTTCTCCTCTGGGTTGGGCAGGTCTTGCTTGTAGATTCCATAGGCAAGTGCCACTGTTTAATCCGTAAAGAAAAGAAAATGACTCAGCAAATAAAATGTGTACATATGACATATGACATACATTTTCATATGTCTAGGAATAAGAGATGATGTGACAAGGACAGGTGAATGTTTGGGTGGGTTGCTGTGGTTTTGTGGACGAGCTGCTATTTGTGTTTACCTGCTGTTGTGTCATTAATTAGCCTGAGGCAGTTCAATCCGGCAATCTGTGATGCATCCATCAGTGATCTCCTCTCGGCATCCGTGAAATAGCTGGGAACCTGGCAATCATAAACACATTACAAGTTCACAGACTGACTACTTGACAACAAAACACTCTTTGATTCGAAAGGCCTAGGGCCTTACTGCGTGAGAGTGAGAGTTGAGGATGCATCAGCATGTTGGTTACGTACAGAGATAACACAGTCCACCACAGGCTTCTTCATTGCAGCTTCAGCAGTTTCCTTCAGCTTGGTTAGAAGCATGCCGGTGAGCTGCTCGATGCTGAAAACTCTCTCCTCCTCCATGTACATAACCTTTTGGGTTTCATTTAAAAAACAGACAGACAAACCCACAATGGTTATTATGAACTTCTTTTAATGCATTTTATTGTTTTCTTCCATAATTGTGTTCCTGTTTACTTTTATTGTATAGGTATAAGTATATATACTCTTTTGATCCCGTGAGGGAAATTTGGTCTCTGCATTTATCCCAATCCGTGAATTAGTGAAACACACACAGCACACAGTGAACACACAGTGAGGTGAAGCACACACTAACCAGGAGCAGTGAGCTGCCTGCTACAGCGGCGCTCAGGGAGCAGTGAGGGGTTAGGTGCCTTGCCGAAGGGCACTTCAGCTGTGGATGTAGGGCATGGGAGAACAGTGCTCAACCACTTCCCCCGTCCACATTTATATTGTACATACAAGCCCGAAGCCCTAACCAGTAGGCCATGGCTGCCCCGTCGTATTGATTCACCTCAAAGCCCTTTGGTACATCTCCTGCAGTTTTTATATACTAGCGGTAACTTGGCAAAAAGATCTATTAACCTATGAATTTGCACCTCCTCAGTAGAGCAACTTGAAGCTCAGCGAAGGGCTTTATGTCTTAACTCACTCACATGACATTCCAGAACTTTCATCAGAGTTTCTTGTTATTACCGTATGTTTATATTCAACGTTTTTAGCAGACGTTATTGTTCAAAGCGACTTACCTTAACACCAGTTGTGCCTTGGGGCATCTGAGCAAGTTCGTAGGCCAAGCCTGACTTGGCTGCCTGGATAAACGGGTCGGTGAAAGCTCGGCCATGGAATCTCTTGAATGCCTGGACAGTGTTTTTGCAGTTTGTGACCACCTGGACGGGACACAGTGTGTTACATGTTAACAACACTCTTCATAGCAAGTTAACTATTCCTTCATGAGGAAGAATCATTAGCCTACCCTTTTAATAAGTCGACCTGAGGCCACAATGATTCATCCAAGTCAACACTGTGATAATAACAAGTTGAGGCTTACCTGATTCTTGGCTGCGGTGCCTATTGAACGATTATGTGGTCCAAACGAAACAAACGAGCTGCAAAAAATAGAAAATAAAAAATAAATTTTAAATAATCAACAAGTCAAGTTTTTTTATATAGCGCATTTCATACGTGGAGGTTTAAAAGTAAAAGATAGTTTAAAAAGTAAAGATCATAGTAAAGAAGAAAACACTGTACTGCTGAAGCATGTCTGATTGGTATTTAGGTCCTTGGAGTAATGTGTGTCAGTTCTTTTAGTTTTTGTGAGAACCCTAGCTGCTGCGTTTTGTATCACCTGAAGTTGTTTAATAGTCATAAATGAGTTTTTCTAATTCATGTTTTGAGATCAGCCCTCTAAGTTTGGCAATGTTTTTGAGGTGATAAAAAGCTGATTTAGTTATTGCTTTCATGTGGCTGTTGAAATTTGTGAGGGGGGATTTGTTAACTTCTCAACGGTTGAAAATAGTACACAAGTGTTATTTGTACTTCTACTGATGATGTTAGAGAAGAACGACTGTCTTGCTTTGCATATTTCAGAGTTATATGTGCGGAGCATCTCTTTATGGATTTCAAAGTGGATCTGAAGTTTGATACAAATACATACATGATGAACCAATGCAATGCAACAATGCACAAATACACAGTGAACATGCAATGCAAATCTTCATCAGTGCAAGAGAATATCACTGTAATTATTATTATTATTATTATTATAAATTATCTCATTTAGGCTATGCAAGTGGAATTCTGTGTTAGCCTAAAACAATCAACATACAATAGTTCAATAGTTTCAGGCAGTAATAAAACTTGTTTGAACTGAATTTACTTTAGTTTTACGCTTGTAATGCAGACTAACTGTAAAAATGACAGAGCATTGCCTACTGCAGTATAAAATGGCACTATACTGTCATCAGTCTATGGTGTTTTAGACGTTCACCTGTTACAACTGTCAATGCAGCAGTGGTGCAATTTTGCTTATACACCATAAGTGGACAACTGCGCATAACATAAACTTGAGACAGTGTGTGTCTGTTATGCGAGTGTCTATGAATTTTGTTAAAGTTCAAAGCACGTTTAAACCAGTCGGGCACAACAGCGGTTATACCGTTGATCCAAACATACAGTCCCTGTCAAGTCTAATCCAGCTTTTAGTGATAGCGGCATAAATGATTAAAACAAAACCGAAACCACAAAATTATACGAATGGTTACTGTCAATTATTTGACAACAACCACGCAATGAAGATACCGTTGAGGTTACTACAATACCGAGCAATTAACGTTAGCCTTCTTTAAATTGGACAGTTATCTCTGAGAATTCACAGGACAGTTCCTATTTTGTACAGTCTATGGACAGTTCCTATGACTCATGGGTTTACTACACCGTTACGTAAACAGTAAAGGAAATCACGAGAATATTCCTGAGACCCAACTACTGGAGTCACATAGCGACTGAACAAGTACAGTTCAGCAGAATGCCACTTGCACGATAGGCTACACTTAAGGCATACACTCTATAGCATGATGCTAAATCACCACATAGCAATACCAATGTTAAAGGGATAGAATTGCCAGCTAATCAGTTATCTACCATTGGGCGTACAGGTACACTAACGCCCCATTTATTGCTATTCATATACCAAATAAATTCAGAAAAGGACATTATGTCATGTTACAAGCTAGCTAGGTGAAATAACAGCAGAATTCACGTGTGCAGTACTTAAGGTTAACTGTTACCAGTTACCTTCTAGAGTTAGGCCTCAATTCTGTATGGTTAAAGCTTGCATTACTAATGTAGTACATATAAAGCCTCGTTTGCGCTTGAACTCTACGAACACAAACCTTGGTAACTTATAAGATCATAAACAGCAATGTTAAAGTTTTACTTACGGTGTACATCGGTCGCTGTATTCATTCGCAACAGTCTCGATTCCCCCGGATCGAGCTACTGCAACATAACAGCTTTGAAAGCCAACATCAAATCCCACCACTGACATGTTTAGTTAAGGTATTTTGTTAACCAAGTTGTGACACTTCTGTTCACAATATTGACCTGGAGTACGTATGAAGAAAGCAATAATAAACGTCAAATAATAACGTACAAAATATTCGTCAATGTATGTCAACTTCTATTCATAATCCAAATCACCACGATGTTCACTACCCATATATTACACACCGGCTAGCCCTCACACCAAATGCCATACGTATATCGCGAGACTTGAGGTGTTCTAGATTGCTCTCGACTTTTCGGGTAGAGGTGACGATAAAGGCGGAGAATGTAAGCAAATTTGCAATGCGCATCCCAGATCAAATCTCATTTGCAATCATCCGACAATTACATAACATGCATCAAACTGCCCAAATAAACATAAACAGGCATATATCTATACACATAATAACCACTTTAGCAGAACGTTATACTACACTTCGGGTTTGATTTCACTGTTAAGCAAATTACGATTTTAATATAAGTAAAGCCCACACAACCTAATATCGGGAAATATTTTAATTCTTGTAAATTACCACCTAGGCTGCAGGTAATGCTTCCGTAGCTTACATTGTACTAAACTATTTACGCCTAATATAATACAATGTTTTATTATATAATACATATGTTTTGGGGAAATTGTTGTCTTGTAAAACGTTTGTGAAATTTGTCTTGCCAATTATTCTAATTGTTGCTTTTTAAAGAACGTTGTGTCTGAGCGCGACCAGTTTCCTTAATTTTATTTCATACAAAACACATCATCATCATTATTATTAATATTGCCAGTGGGCGGCGATACTGTACCGGGAGTTGAAAATCAATCATCAAACTACAGAACCAAAAGAAGAAGAAACGTTGCGTTGTCCAATGATATCTCGAGACGACAAAGATGCGACGGGCACATTGATAGCGCAGCTACATACCGCCATGTCTCCGAAAGTAAAGTGGCGGCTAGCGATCACTGCTATTATACTTTGTGTGATTGTTATATTGTACCTAATTTTGACCCGTATTCCAACGTATATATACATTTTTGTCATTAGTGCTTGTGGCGTTGGTTGCTACTACAACGCGATAGATTTTCCTTTTCTCTCAAGATTAGGCCTTAATCCACGCCATGGTTTGACAATTCCAGCGGCTTTTCTTAACTGGTTACGCGGGTGGAGCATTAGTAGAGAATCGACAGCTAGGCGAAGAAACAGGACGCTTTCTCCCGCGAATAATGCTGTTTTGAGCAACGAAAAGCTTTCTGAAACTTCACTGCATTATCCGGATGCTTCTTTCAACTGTTCGTTTTACCCGCGACATACATACATGGATCGACCTGAGCCCAGTCCGTCGAGATTTTATGGAAAAACTCGTTTAACTCCCCTGAAAAAGAGACTTTCATACGGGTATGTTCAATTCCTTTAACATTATTTTTCTGAAGTCCAGTTGAAAATTGAATAACTCAAACTGCCAAATAACGTTAGCGTACAATGGGACTTTCTCTGTGTTTACGTTACTGATGAAAGTTATATTACTGTCAGTCTAAATAACCCACCAGCACATGTAAAAGTTAGCTACCAATTTAATCTTAGCCTGTATGCCTGTATTTCTTCTATTGCCAGAGGTGCCATGGAGAGCCCATCGCGCATTGTCTCCCCAGGACGACATTACACTGTCCATCAGGCGACAACCACATCCTTTGGAGTTCTACCCCAACCGTGGGATGGCTTCCACCAGAAGAGTATTCTAAAGCCGCGAAACTCTGCTGTAGTCCAAAGCGCTGTCAGGATAGCGAAACCAGAAAGCCACCCAAACATATCTGCTTTGTGAGTAGGATCTGTCAGCGCAGTATAATGATCTTCAGTCTACTTGAAACTTACTAACGTCATGTGCACATGTATACAACAACAGCCTTATAATGATGATGATAATAATTTCATATATCTGTATAGATAGATTTCTGGGCCTGTCCTCAGACTGAGGTAGGGGGAGTGTGTGGCTATGACCCCAACGTCTGCATGATCGGGCCTCAGGTCAAAGACATTTGAGAGGGGCTGTCTTAAAGGACCAGGAGACCAATAATGTCAGTTTTGTATGTTCTGTGACATTGATATGACCAGTTGTGTTAATGGTTTGTGTATGCAGCTTTGATAATTTGAACTCGCACATGGCCTCGCCAGAAAGCCTGCAGAGACAGCCTGAGCCATGCTCTCGAGAGAGCGTACCGAGTGTGCTGAGAGAAAGCCGCAAACGAGAGGTGGACAAAGAGGATAAAAGAGAGAATACTGATGGACAGTATGCAAAAAGAAGGTATAGAATGGCCATGAATACACTGTGTGTGTGTGTTTTGAGAATGTTGAATGTGTGTGTTGGAAATAGCATTTGCCTTGTAGTTCCTTAGCGTGCTCACAATTGCTCTCTTCTGCCTTAGTCGCCAAAACAGTGGTGGGAGTGCCAATTCAGGACTTGAGCCCCTATTGGCCAATGGAGCACCATCCCTGCAAGTACCAAGGTGAGTGTATGAACCTGAATTTTACGGGTTCTATAAGGGAGCTGTATCTCATGATTGGCATGGGGTACTTTCCATAAGTTCATTTCTCAATGCAAATCAAGCCTGCTATTAGGCTAACTGAAATAAAACCATGGCAAGCTCTAGGTATGGTGAAAAGTATATGATGTGGGGCTATTTTCATTCCAAAGGCCAAGGGAACTTTATCAGGATGTATCTATCTATCTCTATCTATCTATCTATCTATCTCTCTCTCTGCCGACTTTGCTCCCTGTACACCCTTTGTCCTCTTATTCTGCACATATCTGTGGTCTTTTTACATTTCTAATTAACTATTTTTGTTGCCCTGTCCTTCGTATCCTTCAGAACGGGTCAGAAGAGATGGCTGAATGGTGCGATGGCCGAGGAGTCGGCAACAAAGAGATCTCGCACGTCGTCCATCAGCTCTGGGGCCGGGGGCCCTAGCACTGCGGGGGCCCGTAACTCCATCACCAGCTCTTACAGCTCCTCCCAGGCTGCCTCCAAGGTAGATACTATTATGAAGCTGATTTGATCCAACAGCAGGACTACACCAGATCTAATCGTGGAGTGTAAAATGTTTTAGAAGTCTGGTGTAATTTCTTCGAATGTATGTCACCCTCACATGGGAATTGTGTGACATACAGCATCCAACTGAGTCAGAAACTCACCTTTGCTGAAGAGAATTATATTGTGAAATTGGACGACAAATTTACTATATATATTATTTATTTATTTATTTATTTTTTAAGTGTGCTATTAGGAGATTTAGCTTATCCTCCAGGTTCTGGTCACAGAAAAGTGGTTGTTTATTAAAGTTTATGCACGCTTCTTGTTTTCAGCGTAAGGCTCTCTCCAGCTCCAGTCAGTCCCCTTCAACAAGTCTGGGCTCCCCACGCCCTCAAACACCAGTGAGGGCAGCCAAAAAGCTCAGGTACATGCTTTCTCTACAGTTGGCTCTTTGACTTATGCTCTGTAGTTGCCTCTGCTATTGAAGCAGGTATCACCAAGATGACAACTTAAGATTTTTTTTTATTTTTTATAAACAACCACCAATCAAGTACTGAAGGGTGTGTACATCCTTTGTAGTTGTGTATTCTTTAGTGCATTTGTAGTGGACGTGGTGGTGTATAACTCCTGCTCTGTCTTCTTGTTTGTGGCACAGGGATGAGACCACCGACTCACCAAGTTTGTCATTTGGAAAGTCTGACAAGAATGACTCTGATTCATCTCCGGCCGCAAGTAACTTTCATTTTCATGTTTTATAATCCATAACACTCCACATGTCCTCTATCTCATAGAATAAGTAGTACCATACCTGTCGGCCTATTGTATTAGGAGATGACTGTTAGTGTTCTTACCTGTTCACAGAGGAGACCAAGCCTGCCCCTGAAACTCCCAAGTCTTTGGCCACCGCTAACTCGAAGGACCCTGGCTCCCAGCGTAGGCGCAAGATTCCACTCGTGTCTCATAACAAAGATGGACAGATTCCTCTGGTTAGCGAAGCCTTTGCCGGACTTCATCTGTATACACACTCCGATTCAGTTCTCCACCACACTCTTACTTTTAAGATAGATACTTTATTGATCCCCATGGGGAAATTCAAGATTTTTTTTTAAAATCAGTCAGACCAATATGTATCTTTTAAGACGATAGTAATAATGTTTTTTCTCCATAGCCCCCTCCACCTGAGCTTGGCTATACCATCACAGTTGAGGATTTGGACAGGGAGAGAAAAGCCAATCTCTCTCAGATTCAGAAGCTCCTGGAAGAACCTGGTAAGTTGAGCAAAGTGTCTGCCTGCTCTCTGAAATGCGCTTGATTGGGTGTTTTTTTTTTTGTGTTTTGATACCCAACACATCACATACCTGGTCAGAGATGTACAGAGTACCAGTGGCAGGAAAAAAATGAAGTCCAATTTTGTTTTGCTTTTTAAAATAAAAAGTTCCTCCTGTCACTGCTCCAAATAAACAGGAGTTCCATAATTTTGTCATCACATCCATATAGATGTAAACTGTAGAACCTGTCACATCACCTTTCCCACTGTTGTGATCCATATTTGTGTTTTGTTCACAGAACCAGAGAAGCCTGCACCTGAACCTGCACCTGCAGCCACAGCGGCCTCCATCTCCCTCTTCTCCACCTCCACCTCCACCACAGCTGCCACGGCAGCCCCAGCCACCACCACCACCACCAGCGAGAGCACTCCAGCTGCCTCGGCTCCCTCACTGAGCTCTGTCACAACCTCCGCTCCCACTCTCACCCTGCCCTCAGTGGCTCCCGGTGCATCCTCTGCCTTGGGGATCGCCACTGCCACTGCCGCTGCCACCACTCTTGGGGCTCCTGCTGGCCTGCCGCCTCCCTACTCCTCCTCCACCACCACCACCTCCTCCTCCTCACTGGGGCTCCTCGTAACCTCTCCCCCCACCCCTGCTGCTGCGAGCCAGCCCAACCCCCTGCTGGAGAGTCTGAAGGCCATGAGGTCGCCTGCGTTTGGAAACACAATTGCAGGTCTGCACTGAGGAAATATTTTTAACATTTCAATTGTTTGAATATGAATGGGATGGATGTACATTTATGAAGTTCGTTGGAGTGGTTTGGTCTCCGAGGTTGTCTTGCTAAGATTGTTGTGTGTTTAGTGTTGATCTCATGTTTACATGTCTGTTGTGTGTTTTTAGTGATGATCTCTCACGGTGTTTCCTCTGCCCTTAGGTACCACCTTGCCCACACCAGCTGCCGTGATGACAACTGCTGTACTGACACCCGCTGCCCAGAGTGCGGGCCCTGTGAAGTCTGAGCCCAGTGCGGCTGCCCCACCGGCCGGTGCCCCTCCAGCGTACCCCGGTGCAACGCGCCCGGCCCCCAACATGAACTCGGCCTTCGCCCAGGTCCTGAGTCAGCCCCTGCAGGTGTCCTCGAGCGGAGCAAGCCTGTTTGGGCTGGTCAAGCCGACGGCGACCCTCGCCTCCACGGCCCCCCCAGCCAGTTGCTCTTCCTCATCCTCATCCTTAGCCCAGACAACCATGGCGGCGGCGGTTGCCTCATCTGGTATCGGCCTTTTTGGCACCACCACGTCAGCCGCACTGCCGACCTCTGGCTTCAAGCCCATCTTTGGAGCGTCCACCACAGCCCCTGCCTCGGTGCCGGCGCAAGAGAGCAAACCTGCTGTTCCCACCTACACAAACATCTTTGGCAGTACGAACAGCAGCAACATTTTCAGCCAGATGGGGGCCCCGGCAACGACGTCGGCTCCAGCGGCCGCATCAGCAGCACCGGCGGTGGCAGGCGGTGGAAGCACCAGTCTGTTTGGAGGGCTCACCGCCAGCCGGACGGCTCCGGCCTCCACCGCCGCCAGCGCCGCAACCTCCACGCCTGCCAAGTCTCTGTTTGGCAGCTGGGGTGCGGCAGCACCGGCGGCAACTGCCACTACACCTGCCAACACATTCCAATTCGGAGGCTCCTCCACCACGACTGCCAGTGGCGCAGCACCAGCACCAGCGTCTGTCTCCACTGTCAACTCCTCCAGCACCGCCACGTTCCAGTTTGGTGGGGTCCAACAACCGGCACCCACTGCCGCCGCCTCCACCCAGCCCGCGGCCCCTCAGGGTGGCTTCTCGTTTGGCCAGCCGTCAGGGGGTCAGAGCTCCACGCCGGCTACCTTCGGAGGGTTTGGCATGGCAAGCACTAACTCCGCAGCTGCCCCCGCCTCTTCCTCCACCGCCACCATGCCAGCAGCATCAGTGTCTGTGTTCGGGACATCATCCTTCGGCGGTGCCACCCAAGCAGCATCTGGCGGCAAGCCCTTTACATTTGGGGGCACGGCAGCGGCAGGGCCGTCGACCGGCAACACGGCATCTCCATTTGGGTTCGGAGGTGGTGCTGGGGGTGCCACTGCTGCGCCCTCTGCCACGCCAGCATCTGCTTTCGGCACGGGCGGGCAGTCGATGTTCGGCAGCAGTGCTGGAAGCGCAGCGTCAGGCTTCTCGTTCGGGAGTGCGGGCGCTGCCGCCGCCACCACCACCACCACCTCCGCCCCTGCTGTCCCGACCTTCGGGACCCCCTCCACTCAGACTGCAGCCCCCCTCGCGGCGGCAAACCCCACTTTCACATTTGGCCAGCCGGCGCAGAACACCCCGGCAACCCCTGCAACCAACTCCAACACAGGCGGCTTCAACTTCGGCACACCTCAGTCTCAGACACCCTCATTCTCATTTGGAGCCAATACAGCCAACTTTCTTGGTAAAGAGTAGCAGATGATGTGATTTATATGTCTGTTTTCACACCACATGCCTTATAGAGAAGATACACACACACACACACACACACACACACACACACACACACACACACACACATAAATATGTACTACACAGACAATAACACTGTGTGTGTGTATTTATATATTCTAAGAGTGAAGGGTTCTTTCAGCAACTTTCAGTCTATGCCTCAGTTAACCAGAGGCATTGTAAAAGTAATGCATTTAGGCCTCAGACTCGGAGGATGCATGTTGTTGATTGTATAGAGAGGAAAGGCATGCGTCTCATTGTCTTGGTTTTTTTCTGTCTCTCAGCGACATCCACCCCATTCAATCAGCCGGCTGCTGGAGGCTCCATGGCCTTTGGTTCACCCCAGGCACCCCAAGCACAGGGCTTCAACGCACAGACAGGCTCTCCTTTCGGTATGTACTTATTGTCTTATAGCTGGACATGATCTTTTACGGTGCTTCAAGCTGGGTTGGCAGTTTTAGCCTCCATAAGTCTCCGTATCGGATCCACCTTCTGTGCAGTTTGCTTGCTATTTGCATTTAAAGGCGAGTTTTGACGTTGCTGTTCTATGTGGTCCAGGAGAGGTTTTATTTCTGTAATTGCATTTTAGAGAAAACAAAAAAAACGTTTACTTATTGCATGTTGAAGGAAAGCAAATGACGCCTATCCTAAGGTTCCGGGTTTCTCTGTCCTCCAGGGGGCGCCTCTATGGGAAGCTTCTCAATCGGCGCTGGCTCCAAACCCTCTGCTCGCCAGAGGCTGCAAGCTCGTAGGATGCACGTGAGGAAGAAGTAGCCCCTCACCACTGGGGTTTCGTCAGCAGCACAGCGCCCCCCCAATGGACTATTTCAGCTGCTGCAACCACTGTGGTTGCTTGCGGCCATGGCTGTACTGAGTAAATATATGATAGGTTTAAAATGAGTCCCTTTTTTGTACTTGAAAAAAAAAAAAAACCTAAAAACTTAAGATGAGGAATTTGAGTTTCATTACTTTGCATTGTATGTATTATTTTATTGTTTTTGATTTTAGTGTCTAATTTTACCATGAAATTGTTTTTCCTCAATAAAGTGTGTATAAGGTTTTTTTCCATCCCATGCTGTGTCAGAATTTCTTGAAGTGGAAAATTATTTATATGGGGGATGGTAGTTTACTATAAAAAGCTAGAGATGGTACATGTATAGGTGGGTCATTCCGTGTCAAATCAGATGAGGTTGTTGCTTGTCTACATCAAGAATGGTTCCCAAAACCAAGGCCTGTAAAATATTTCTGTCTTAATATTATTTTCAGCCCTTGAAATTACTTTTTTACAACCTGAAAATCACATTGTCTGGTAAGATATGTTTGGGCATTAATATAATGAAAAGTATTATTCATAGGCAGCCCAAACTTTGTTGGGAGGAAGACAAACATGTTCTCAGTGTTACTGAACCATTAAAAGTTTGTACGGCATTCTTGTTATTGATTTTCTACAAGGCCCTAGATTTAGAAAAAAGAGTGACATTAAGTGTAGTATACACTTGTTTTTGTATGCATTTGGTAAAATCAATCATTATTTTGTATAATGTTGTACCAATATTTAAGCTCTCCACAATGGGCTTGAAGATTTGGATCATTTTCATAGGATTAAAATGGTATGGGGTAGCTAGTAGGCACCTAATCTATGTGAAAGTAGCTCAGTTTATGGGCATTTAGTGTACAAAGTGCCAATGTTGTACCATAGATAGATAAATTGAGTCAAAATCACTGTTTTGCTTCAGGGCTAACCCCAAAAGTATACAATGTAACCAAGTCAGTGTATTTATGTACGAATGAAACATGGTGCATCATTGGCACTTTATACATGAAATGACTATAAACAGCTATTTCCACGTTGATTTTCATGTTCTTACTAACTACCTCACATGCCATTTTAGTCCTATGAACATTACCAAAAACTGCACACCTTTGCAATCACACCTTGTTTTATCTTTATGTGCATTTGTTGCAGAGACCTCAAATATTGGCTCAACATTAATAAAGTATTGTATTTGCAGACAAAATAATGATTGGTGACATGTGGATACAAAAATGAGTGCAGGATCCTCAATATCACCAGTTTTGCATTTCTTTCCACATCTAGGCACTTATATAGGCTAGGAATAAAACTTTTCATAAAGTATTTCAGTTAGCCTCATATTTCAGTTAGCCTATTAGCTGGTTTGATTTGCATTGAGCTCAATGTGCATCAAACGAGCTAATAGGCTAACTGAAATAAAACCATCCCAAACTCTAGGTATGGTGAAGGGTATGTGATGATGTGGGGCTATTTTAATTCCAAAGGCCAAGGGAACCCTGTACCCCTAGTACCCTGGATCCATGAAATCACTGGCCTTTAAAAATAAAAATCTGCCTGCCTCTATGGGAATTTAACATAGGGGTGCCAATACTTATGATCCATGTATTTTAAGGAAGAAAATGTATTTATTTATGATGCATTATTCATTCACAAAGAAAATTGGTGTCCTTAAAGGTTGGATATTTCTTCATTTTGTTACTTATTGCATTAAGATCAATTTCCAAAAGATGATTTTATATTCCTCCTTTTAGTCAACTTTAGCAGAGGTGCCAATAATTCTGGAGGGTACTGTATGTACCTGGAGAAGGGAAGACTTATCTTTCAACCCAATTATAACATGGACATGACTTCATATTGAGAAAGTTAAGAATGTTAAATGTCAGTTGTAGTCATAGTTCACACATTTTTCATAATAAACCATCTTAAAATTACTGAGGATTCTAGAATAATATTACATTACATTACATTAGGCTGATGCTTTTTTAGCCAAAGCGACTAACAACATGGTAAACAGATATAAATAGGGGGAGGTGTTTTGAACCGGTATCATACAGGTGCATTAATTCACATGCACCAATAGAGAGAACATATTTATGGTGTCATATAAACAGGAACATACAGACGCATTTCATCACTTCTAAACATTGAAAGTACATAAGTCCTAAAATATGCCCATAAATGATCACTGCACAGCCAGTCCTGCAGTTCAAAACAGTCACTGTGTTGTCTTCTGCTTCTTCCTGTTCCTATTCCGGTTCCTCTTGCGCTTCTTCGCTGAAGAGTTCTGCTGCTCTTCCTCTGGAGAACAAAGCTCCTCAACATCCTCCTCTGCCTCGAGAGAACCACCAACAGGTGGAACCACCGTTGGGGAAGGGCTACATCAAGAGAAAAGTAGTGTTGTATTAGCAACAGTACATTACTACATCGAACCATAATACAGTTTATTGACTGCATTGATCTTTCCTCATATATGACAACATACAGAATTTGCTGGTTCATGGCTTGACTTCCAGGAGCTTGTCGTTCAAACATGGCAACAAAGAAGCCATGAGTGAGAGTCTTGGTGTTACTGGCACGCAGGCACTGTGTGTGCGGAGACAGTCCTCGCTCAGGCCATTGTGGGAAAAGCTTCACCAGCCTACAGAGTGTGGAAGGACAGTCACTGTTAGAACACCAAGTGTGAAACTGCACACTTTTCTTTAAAATACCTTTAAATTTCTCCAAACCTGAGCAATAGTTAACACTTAACACTGACCCAGGTTGCACGTGAGCCTACCTGAAAGCAGGGTTTTGTTGAAGGCAGGCAGCGACCACCTGTTCGTTCTCCTCTGTGTGTATGGAGCAGGTGGAGTAGACCACACGCTGCACCCGTGGGAACTGAAGGGCGTGGGTCAGACAACGCTGCTGGAACGCAGACAGAGCCTGTAGGCGACTGGCTTCCTTCGCCTCTGCCTGAGCCTGCTCTTCTGGCAGCTCAGAGCCTCCATCACGCAGACATACCATTCCTGCAGGATAATAGAAGAACACCAAGAAGTCAACACTTGCCCTTTTTTATCCAAGGTTGAAGAGGTGTTTGGGCCTTGTCTTCAGTGTGTTCAGCACTGCAAGAACATCATCCAGAATTGAGTTGGCAATCACCAAATGTACTGGTAACATTCAAACATTTAAACAGAAGAGATAAAAAAAAACACATTTGAAGATGATTCAATCCATTGTTCAAGCTAGAACACAGACCAAATATAATACCGCAAGTCGTGAGGTTGTTTTACTGCACCTGATCCACTGCATGAAGGATCCAACAGAATGTACTTCACATCTTTGTATTCTGCACTCTGTGGGTCCACCTTTAGAAAGTCTTGATTGGCCAACTGTTGACATGTGACTCCAGCTCTGAGTAGTAGGGTGCTCATGGTGGACAAGCGCTTGGCATCATGGTCAAAGGCAAATAGCTTCCTGAAGAGATGTACCACACAAAGGCTCAATAAAACTCACAACTCTGACAGATCTATGCCATGGCCATGCCATATCCATGCCATGTATCCAGCTGGATATCATGGATAGTGTAGAATATAGTTCATATAGTATAGTATGCATATTGTGCGTGCCTACCCCTTGTTGCTCATGAGAGCAGCGAGGTGGCTGGTCTTGTTCCCTGGTGCAGCACAGGCATCAATAACATGGCTCCCAGCAGGGGGGTTGAGAAGAAATGCTGGCAGACAGCTAGCCTGCAACAGTAATCAACAACTGTTGTAACAAACTGTGCTTTATAAGAGATGACAATACATTGAAACAACAAGCATATTCTGAAATACAACAAGCAGGTTATATACCTTGTCTTGAAGAATAACATGCCCAGCTTTATACAGAAAGTGGTCATGGAAGTCTGTTTTTGCAGAGAAAACCAGTAGGTTTGGTAGGTGAAGGTCACTGATGAATGCTTTGTCAGAGAGCCTGCACAAATCCTGAATCCTGTAGATAAATGTCATATTTAAATCAGAAATATAACTACATGCATAACTACAGATCATATGACTAACATCTGATTTAGTCAGTCTAAAAGGCATTTTACACACAACTTATATTACTATGACTGACCCGTTTGCATGCCCCTGATAGGAGAAGCCCTCTCTTTTCATATAGTCAATGACATCATCCACTGTGGTCTTCAGGGTGTTCACTCGCACATACCGTGGAAGTTGATCTCCTGTGGGGATGAAATAAATCAATCATAGCTCCTACTTTAAAGTCTTTGGGTGTGCACAATATCTACATGTCCTCTATCAAGTCGAGTGTCACTATTTGAAGCATTTCAGGATCATCTACCGTAGTATCTCAGTTTGAAGTATTTCAGGTCTATGTGTAGCACTTTTTTAACCTTCCTGAAAAGTTGTTTGTTCACTTACCATCTCCCTTCTTCACATTGGCAGGAAGGAGGTCCTCATTGCAGCTGACCTTCTTTTTCACCTTCATCCTAGCCAGAGCAGCTTGGAGACGTGATCGATGCTTCATCATCAGTGTCTTCCAATGTCCCCCACATTTCAGGCCTTGTCCAAAGAGCAGATCATACACAAGAACCTAGTGACAAGGAATGTGCAGGTTTGTGTTGATAGCAAGCTGGATATATTCAAAATGGTGTTTGCCGGTAATTATGCAGACAGAGATTGTGAAAGTGTCCACTGTCAAATAAAAAGAAAACCATGATACTAACGGCAAGATCTACAATATAGATGCTGCTGTTTAACAATGGTGAGCAGACGCCACCACCTACACTGAATTGTATCAAACACCTTCTTTTATATATAGTTTCCATAATTGCTTTCATCGCTGTTGATTCAGCAAAAAAAGCATTCAAGATACCTTTGCGAGATTGATTCGGAGCTTGGTTTCTTTGATCAGCTTGGTAGTGTCAATGATCTCCTGTAACACTGTTGAATACTTCTGTGTCTCGCATACCAGAGCAAAGAGCTGCTTGATGTTCTAAGACGGGAAAGAATACACAGAATAATGCTTATGAACCAGTTAAATGACATCTGAAAACACATAAACACCATACAGGACTAGTATAAAGACGTGGACGGCTGCAAGTACTTTAAGTTACCAGAACATACCTCAAACTTGCTGTCGTAAACCAAAGTCTTTACAGCTCCTCGTTTCTGTTCAACTTTATCAAGAATACCCGCTGCGTTGCTATACAACGCCATGTTAATTAACTACACACTACGGCTAATTGAATCGATGTATTATAATTTCATCAACAAGGAAAATAGCCCAAATCCAATCTGTTCCTTCTATCTAAACAGCCCACGTTAAAGCATGGAGAAATTTCTTTACGGCTGCTGTAAGCAATTGTAATGCTTTACGTCAGACAAATTGAGAAGTTCATTCTGCTTTACGGCAGTAGTCACAACTTGCCTGCCTAGTAGCTGGTACTATTCGGTTTTGAGCTAAGAACGGCTGTATGTGTTTTAACGTGTTAGTGAGAAACCTTTGCTCATCAGATAAACCGGTTGAATTGATAACTTCTAAGTAACGCCATAAAACCCCTGGGTTCTGCATTTAGATTCGCTAGCCATTTAGCTCGTGAGCAAACCAACGGTGACTCGGGCTGCTGCGGTGGAACTTGAGACTTCTCAGTGCAACTTGAGTGAGAGCTGATAGCTAGTTAGCCAACTGAAGGTTTGGGGTAACGTGGCACAAACATTTATATAAAAATGGAGCCAGCTGCCCTTATAGCTCTTACTTTAGTGATCGGAGCCTTGATTCTTCTGGTTGCCGTCGCAGTAAGCAAAAGGAAAGGCGAATTGTCTGAACAAGTGGAACAGAAAGAAGTCTCTGGTAACGTTAACGTTAAGGATCTATTCGGAGATAAAGCCAAAAATTGGTGTTTCAATTACCACTGTATTTTTCAAGACATTCTAGAACCCGTATTTTACTTGGATTAAAAACGTAAACGTAACGCAAACTATTAACATTAGGGTGGGGAAAGCGTTGTACCTGTAACTTATTGTACACTGCGAACTGATATGTAAATATGTATGTATGTATGTAAACTTATCTTGGTTAACTTCCTGATGGAATTCGAATCGATAAATACGAAGTATGATAACAGTTATGTTTTGATAGACTGACTGGACCTGTAGTGAGGCGTCAGGTCTTGATCGTAGTATTAGATGTGCAAAGGTTGCATATTTTATGTACCTCTGTGCAATACTTCAATCACAATATTCTGAAGTTTGTATGTCATGCTTTGCCTTCCAGTAGAGGAGAACGTGGCGAAATCAGCCCCAGCCAAAAAGCAGAAAGCCCAACAGCGTCCAAGGAAGGAGAGAGTCCAACAACATACCTTCACTCACCCGCTGCTGGCTTCCTCTCTAAAAGTAGGTGCAGGCATATCCGTTACACATTCCTTTCGAAGAACAATTTAAGGCCAAATCATTCCCATTTATCATTATGTATGGTGTTGTTGCCATTCCTGTCTACACCCTCTTCCATTAATGTTTCACAGTTTATGAAAATACTGCATAAATTGTAAAGTATCTTTGGTAAAGGAAATATGTGTTAAGTGCAGGTTGGTCATGAAAGGCCAGGCTGATATGACTTTCTTGTTGCATTTGCATTGTTAGGGCTATGAGATGTGTGTTGTTTATAAGAGGATAATACATAAGCAGTGTAAGGCCACACATCCCTTGGATGAGTGCAGGATCCAGTACAAGAGTATCCAAAGAAAATAAGGAAGATCCGCACACCATATAGCTCCCATTCACAGATTTATTTATTTGTTTCAACCCGTGTCTGAGGAAGAGCCACACGGCTCAAAATGTCTGGGCATCGCATGGGTGTCCCCCTCTATTTACAAAAATGTCTTGAAGACCCAGCTGTTCATCTGGTCTATACACTCAAAAACTGGTGTTCATGCACATGCACTCTGGACTTGTAACCGGAGGGTTGCCGGTTCGAGCCCCGACCAGTGGGCCGCGGCTGAAGTGCCCTTGAGCAAGGCACCTAACCCCTCACTGCTCCCCGAGCGCCGCCGTTGAAGCAGGCAGCTCACTGCGCCGGGATTAGTGTGTGCTTCACCTCACTGTGTGTTCACTGTGTGCTGTTTGTGTTTCACTAATTCACCGATTGGGTTAAATGCAGAGACCAAATTTCCCTCACGGGATCAAAAAAGTATATATACTTATACTTATACATACCTTGTGTCTTGGACCAACACACTATCAATACACCAGCCAGTTAACACATTGTTTCAAGAGCAGCGAAGAAATGGGTGACATCTGTTTGGCTGTTGAGCTCAAGGGTTTTCAAGGGTTGATGTAATCAGAGAGGTTTCCTGTGTTGCATGATGGTTTTTGAACTTTGAATGCTGATATTCATATGATTACACCTGCATGTTGAGGACACTTTTGTGTGTGAGGCAAGTATTTTATACAGAATGAACTTGTTTTTTATTTTTGTTTTGGGGTGGGGGCAGTTTTAAAGGGACACCAGGCAACATTTTCGTGTTAAGTAATCATCTTCGTAAGTCAGTATATCGTTAAATGACACTTCACAGGGCGATTGAAGACTCTCTCGCCCACCTGTACTGCCTGCAGAAAGAATATCCCGCTTGAAAGTTCAGTGTATCGTACCCGCCGACCTTCAGTCTCACAAAGTCTCAGACATCGCGAGAAGCAGGATCAGTTTACATCCTGCATCCACAGCACAGAGGCAGGCTAATGAAACGCTAGCAATTGTTGCAAACGTGTGTATAATGGCAGAGCCGGCGTAGAAGACGGAAGATGCAAAGAAAAGGAAAAGAGCTTTAGACCGAGCGAGGGCTTGCATACGTATCGACACGTACAGATGCTAGGGGGAGTTTCGTAGAGAAAAAGCCTCAGGCTTGCCTGGTGTCCCTTTAATATTCATAAAGTTTCACGAAATTAGTTACTAGCAAAGCTTATGTTATAAATTTGCCATTATTTTGGTTGTTTGGTCATGTTCTTATGTTCTGTTAAGAAAACAAAGCTGCAATAAAATGGTTGTAATCGTTGTTGTAACTGGCAAACAATGTTTGTAGCCTAAATGCTTAATATTTCTTTTTAACAGGTATAGTTTTATGTATTTATTTGCACTGTATAAATTGTGTGCTAACCTATTCATTCTTTTCCACTCTCTGTTTAATCTAGAGTCACAACAGCAGTGTGACCTGTATCGATTTCAGCAGTAATGGGAAGTACCTGGCCTCATGTGCGGATGACCGGACAGTTCGAATATGGAGCACCAAGGACTTCATGGATCGAGACCATCGCTGCCTGCGGGCTAATGTAGAACTAGACCATGCTACACTGGTCCGATTCAGCCCAGACTCAAGGTAGGAACATTATCTAGGAACATTAGAGATGAATTACCGAATTCAAAGATATCCTTTCTGACCATTAACTTTCTGACTCTAGGGCTTTCATCACCTGGTTAGCAAATGGAGATACAATACGGATTTTTAAAATGACTAAAAAGGAAGATGGAACATTCATTTTCAAAGCTAATCCAGAAGACTTCCCCCAAAGACACAAGGCAAATGTTATTAATATTGGAATAGCAGAAACAGGTTTGTATGACCGTTTCATAAACTACAGCAGTGATGTTTACTTGGCAGAAGAAGACATTTCAACGAATGAGATGGCATAGTGAACAAAATGTGGTTGTTACCTGATTTTGCTGACTTGTTCTATTTTTGTTAAATTTAGGCAAATTTATCATGAGTGCATCTAGTGACACTACTATTCTGGTGTGGGACCTTAAAGGAGAGGTGCTGGCCTCTATAAACACTAACCAGATGACCAACTCCTATGCTTCTATCTCGCCTTGTGGAAGGTATGTTATTGTTCACTTTGTGAATAGACCCTTTTAACAATAAAAACAAAAACAATGCTTGAAAAGGTCTATAGGGTCTGGGGACACTCATTGGGAAATGTTTCCAACAGTGACATACCGGTACTAATGGGCGTACACTTTGGGCAAAGTTTGAAATCATTCCAGCCCAACCAATTGCATTGATCAGGGATCTCTAATGTTATTTCCTACTTCGCCACTTACCTTTGCAAAAGGATAATAAGTCGCATCGACAGCAAGGAAATAATTACAGATGTGTAATGTTTGCTGGCATTGCGACTTCCTCTAATTCTACCACTGTCACTTTATATTTTGAAACTAACGTCATCCCCTCTTGTTGGTTCAAAAGCATTGGTTACTTTTTCCCCTTGCATCCCGTGGAACCAATCAGATCGTATCTGATATAGGCGGGCCAGAGGCGAGCTAAACTGATGACGACAGCGCTGCAACGTTGGAAACATTGACCGTAGTGTTATCCAATTGCGTCGAGGTCCGCAATCATTCAGAGCAAACATTGGTCTGGTGTTATCCAATTGCGTGCAGTGAGATTTTCAAATGCATGTTTGGTGCCGCCCCTCGAGTTGGGACATTACATTGTTCATGGCTAGACCCTTTATCTTTCTAGATTATCAGGGTCTGGATTTTCCAGGTTAGAAATTGCTACTCCTGCAAATGATAAAATCGTCTTATGTTGTGGCCATACTTTTCTGTTTTCTCTGTTTAAAGTACCAGGGACGTTCTTTTACTGCATCCACAGATGGATTTACAAGTGAAACAGAAGTGTGCCTGTGATTGATTTGTCATGTTTGTTTGTGTTGGACCAGGTTTATTGCTTCCTGTGGTTTCACCCCTGATGTGAAAGTGTGGGAGGTCTGCTTTGCGAAGAGTGGGGAGTTTAAAGAGGTGGTGCGGGCGTTTGACCTCAAAGGGCATTCAGCAGGTGTCCACTCGTTTGCCTTCTCAAATGATTCCCGCAGGTATGACACCACTGTTAAGAAGCTTGTACAGTATTTTACATCCAGAGGACTTCCAGCTACATTCAGTACATACATTTTTAGTTGATGCTGATGGGATTTCTCTGGCTAGAGACTTGGTAGACATTTTTGATTCTCCTTTCTGATATGATGTGATGTCTCCAACAACTTTCCTGTCCCACAGAATGGCGACCGTCTCCAAAGACGGCACGTGGAAGCTGTGGGACACAGACGTGGAGTACAAGAAGCAGCAGGACCCCTACCTCCTCCGCACTGTCCCCTGCAAGTCCTCGGAGGGCAGTCGGATCGCCCTGTCGCCTGATGCGCGCGTAGTGGCCGTGTCCAGTGGCTGCGACATCGCCATGTTCAACGCCGCCACTGGTGAGCTGGAGGAAGAGTTCCAAGGCGTCCACTCAGAAGAGATCAACAACATGAAGTTTGACATTAACGGCCGCTTCCTGGTCTCCAGCGGCGACCGCGCCATCCGAGTGTTCCACAACGCCACGGGCTACCGTGCCGCGATCCAGGACATGCAGGCCATGCTCAAGAAGGCCTCGAACGAGGGCATGCGGCTGCGGCTACAGCAGCAGATTCAGGATGCGCAGAGCGCCCTGGACACGGTGCTCGCCGGCGCAGGCAAGGACTGAACCTGACAGGACTGAAACTGAGCTGACGGGAAGCCACCTCTTGTGGTGGCCTCCTCCACTTCCTCCTCCTCATCCTCGAGCTCCGTGTCCGGTCTGGAGGTCTGGCTGACGGTGAAGATGCCTTTGATCTGTGACATTTGCATGTTGATTTTATGCAGAATAAAAAGTGTTTGTAAGAATGCTGAAGGCCATTGTTTGTTGTTTTTAATCCCTGTGGGTTTATTAATGTCATCCATTTGTCTCAGTTATTGCTGTGCAACAGCCCAGAATGAAAATTGATGGAGTTTACTTGTTATGGTATTTTATACTTATTTCAATTGACACTAACGATTTGTCCCTAATGTTTTAATCTCTTTAGAAAGGGCAGTGATAATTTGGTTAATTTGGATCTTGTTGAACATTGTTTTCTCTCTTCTTCAGATAATAGGTAGTGCAGGATCATTGCCAACAGGTATGTTTTAATTGCTTTAGAAAGGGCAGTGATAATTTGGTTAATTTGACCTTTGTTGAACATTGTTTTCTCTCTTCTTCAGATAAGTTACAAGGCAGTGCAGGATCATTGCCAACAGGTATAAATTTCATGTACACCAAACGAAACTGATGAAAGCATTAGACTAATCTCTTCTGCAGAACCTGGACTAATTAGACTAATCTCTTCTCTGCAGATCTTTTCTGAATATTACTGTGTATGATGTGTGGAAGGGTAGGTGGGACCTGAGTTCTAGCTAAGTTAATCTCGCGAGGCGAGAGTTGGAGCCGGGACAAGCGAGGAGATTCCGTCGGAGGAAGACAGGCGAACACAAAACTCAAATATGTCTGGACGATCGGTTCGTGCGGAGACTCGAAGCCGCGCTAAAGATGACATCAAGAAAGTGATGGCGGCGATCGAAAGAGTCCGCAGATGGTGAGTGAAAATATGAAGCTGAAAGAGCGCTAGCGGAAATCGTCTAGAAACATTTTTGAAACAGAAACTTCAGCGTCGGGAAGAGGCGTGTTTTTCTTGAACCTGACTGACAACTGAATGACAGTGGAAGGGACCAATAACACAAAGTGTTATTTGCTTTCCCGAAGACAAGTGGCTGATCATTGGTCATGGGAAGGGAGGGCAAATCAGTTGATTGTGAGAGGCTGCCCATACATTACGCATTGATAGGCGTGTTGCTGTACCATTGGAACATATCAGGCAACCTGTTCACCAACTTTACGAAGACTGTTTATCATCTTAACACTGTGATCTTCAAGTATAGTTACTTTGTTAATAGTTGTACCTTTGTAGTCGTATGTCTCACAGGGTTGTCAGTCATTTAATCGGTTACATTAACGTTACATTTACTAAGTTAGCTAGCTTGCAGCTAACCAGTCTCGTTAACTGCTGCCATCGTCATTGGTCAAACGACCTGTCAAGAATAAAGGGCCTATAGATCATGTGGTAGCCAAGCAATCGGTCGCACTGTCTCAGTTTGACATGTTGTCACCTACTCTGTCAATCATTTGACAACTGACACTGTCCTGCAGGGAGAAGAGGTGGGTGACCGTAGGAGATACATCCTTACGGATCTTTAAATGGGTGCCTATTGTGGACACAAAGGAGGTGAGCCTTGTGCACATAATTTTGCACTCACACTTGTGCACACTTTTTACAGCTTACTCCAAATACAACTGAAGACCTTTAAAAATACTAATATTCTAAATCCAAACAAAATAGAGCCAATCTATAATTTAAAATGTCCACTTAATAATGAATGACTTTAATGAAAAACAGCTTTAACAGCTCCTGTTGTGTCTTGCAGAAAGAGAAAAGCAAGCACGCAGCCACTGTGGATAGAGAGCTCAACAATTATCCCGCAGAGGCACCATCTGAAAATAACTCTTCAGTCTTGTTAGATTTTCAAGGTAAGACTAGCAAATTTGCAGATTCAACTGACAATCAAATGCAAACGCAAGTAGAGATGGCTTTTCACACCCCTTATTCCAGTACACAGAACGGCTTCCTGATACTGTCCTCCCTTTTTCCCCCAGATGAGAACAGCAATCAGAGCTCTCTGTCGGACATGTACCAGCCCAAGGTGGACAGCAGCAGTACCTCGAGCCCCCAACCCAGCGAGCCCGTCAGCCCAGCACACGTCAGTGACTACCGCACCGAGGACCCGCAGCCTCCCACTCTAGGACAGGAAATCTTGGAGGGTGAGACACTCAAGGATGTGGCAGGTTTGGTTGATGACCGATTGACGCAGCTTGTCAGTTGCATGTCTGTATTCTGTACCTAGACAAAAAGATGGCCATTGGCAAACAGTACTCAATAGTTGAATGCAGCTAGATTGAGAGACAAGGCACATTCACATAAATGAGTTCACAACCACTCATAATGAATCCAGTCAGTGTAGTTACACCTTTATACCTGCAGCAACAATCGTTTCAGCTCATGCCTCTGCCTGTCATTTTGGAGTGAAGACAATAACATGTTGTAGTCAAACATACCACACCTTTCCCTACTGCATTGTGGCATATTCTGGTACAGTTTCTGTGTGAACAACCACACCCTGGTGCATTACTGCATCACATTTAATGATTAAGTTATTTTAATTTGGAATAATTGACAATGCTGCAAGTCCACACTTATGAAGACTGTCTGTGTATTATCCAGAGCCAGCATTGCCATCTCGCGAAGTTGCTGACGAGCCGCCCACGCTAATAAAAGAGGCTGACCTCCTTCCTGTGCCTCCTCCGGTAAGGAGCAGATCATCTACCGTGAATATCCGAAGCGTTTTGTTCTTGTTCGTTCTGGTCATCTGTAAAAAAAAAACATCTTCCTTGATATGCCATGGCACACAGATAACACAGTGTTCTTTGTGTTCTCTCTACCCACCTTCTCATGGTCGCATCCTAAATCCAGCCCTGTGCCCCCTATCATGTGTCTGTGCCTCCGAAGGATGGGGTGGAGGAGGACGGTGGTGCCCCTCCTCTGAAGAGAGTGTGTACTGACCAAAACTCAGTTCTTCAGCCAGCGACCATGAGCTAACCCACAATCCCCCGAGCCTGCACAGCGAAACCAATCAGACAGTTTTTTTTTTCTGTCCGTCCTGGGAAGGTTATAAGAGGCACAATGTGGTGGACCAGGCCTGTTTAATGACCTATGAGGAATATTACAGTAGTTACATGTTCTGTAATTTATTTGATATTGTAACTTTTACTTTCATTGTGTTTAAAGCCAATTTCAGATTAAAAATGCAATTGAACTTGGAACTACATAAAGGTCATGGGGCTCATGAAAGGAAGCGGGATGTTCTAACGACAAATCTTCTATGTGCAGGCATCCAGTAACTTGGATCTAGCATCACTAGAACTCAGAAAAATTACTGTCGATAGTGTAGTACCAAATCCAGGGTTTGTCACAAAAGTGAGGGGTTTTTTTGTAATATGTTGAATGTTTCATGTATCATTTGTTCATTGACTCCATGTTGTCTTGTGGTTCAAGAAAAAGAAACAATTTAGCAACAGTTCTTTCCCAGAGCCTCGTATATACAGTTATCAAACAAAGTTGACTCTTTGTTGGGCCTATGCAATGGCTCTGAGGTTCTTGTCTACTTGAAAAGTTTACATTGATTGTCATGATTAAGACCCCAAAGAATGTTCTGGTGTCACTGCTTTGTGTGATGTGAATGTTTGGTTTAAAATCTTTCTTTTCTTGTTCTTTTTTTGTTTGTTTGTTTTTGTAAAAAAAAATGTATGTTTCCAAGATGGCGTTGCATTTTAGCCATTTCATGTTTTTTTATTATTTTTTTTTAATGTCTTTTGCTTGTGTTTTTCAGCAACCCAAATGATTGTTCTGCACATAGAGATGCTGCATTCTTTTCTCTTTCTTTTGCTTTTTTTCTGGGAGATTTATTTCCTTTGAATAGCTGTACACTGAATGTGTCTGGGTGGTTTAATGGTAGTACTGTATGTAGTCGTGATGTGTGTTTTTTTTTTTTTTTTTTTTTTTTTTTTAAATGTCATTTTTGGCATCTTCTAATTCTGACAATCAAAATTGCACACTGGTATAGCTAACGTAGTTGCCTCATGTAGATGCGTTTTTATTTATAGATAGTTGCTTTACAATTTGGAAAATGAATGGATTATTTTATGCTGCACAGTAGTATGAAAGAAGGTATAAGTCAGATCTTTATGTTGATTTTTTTCATTTATTGTAGAAGACAGGTAGACAGGTGCAACCAGGTCTCCTGTTTAAATATTGCATAGTTGCATCATTTAATGTAATTACTAAATTACAAAAATGTAAATTTGACAAATGGGTTTAGCTCATATATTGCTTGTTTGTTTAATTTCATTTGATATTTCCTATTGATCCAAAGGCCATATTGGTGATCAAATTTGTTGTAGATAATTGTTTTGCCAGTGAGTAAATGTTTTCAGGAAAAGGGCACGGCGTCATGAGGATCAGTCCTTTATGGATGACTTTGCTATGATGCTGGCTTAATGAGTCATGGCTCAGTTTATAAGGCAAGGATTTGTATTTGAGATTGTAAAGACTATTTTATTGAAATTCAAATGTATGACTGCAAATGATAATTACAAAGTATTTTATAAAGGTTTCTAGATTTAGAAGCTGTAGTTTGCTTTTTCTTTTATTGATAATTTGCTGGAAATGAGTTTTGTCTCTTGCCGCTCTTGATAAAGAAGAATTTTATGTACAGACTGTAACTATATTTATTATGTCAGTGGGCTACATAACACTGAGTTGAATTCATATTTTTTCCATTTTAAAATATTATCCTTATCAATATCAACAAGATTAATAAGCCAGCACTGATACGACACCATAGAGTATGAAAGATATGTTGCTACAGTAGGAAAAGACAGAGGAGGGAGACAAGAATACATTTAGAACCTTTTTGTTACAAGGATCCTCTTCTGTGAAACAATAACACACAAACACTCACACTTTTTACACCCCATAAATGGATTACATAAATATAACCCTTATAATTACTCAATAAAGAGTGAGAATTAAGGTGAACTAATGTTCACACCTTAAGAGACATGAAGGGAACATGATCCAGAGGGATAGCGATGCATGTATTGTATATCCCACTGCGGTTATTAATGTCCTCAGAAAACCACAGACAGCAGCCAGTCTGCTTGGTTTGCGCACCATCCTTGGTAACACCTTTCGTGGTATGACCTTTTTTGTGTCCATTTTGAATACCTGGCAATTCATCTGACGGCTGAACAATTTTGGGCGGGTTACATGGATTAAGCCTGGTCCTAGACTACAAGCCTTTTCTCAGTGGAGATCTCCATTTTTTCTTTTAGTCCAAGACTAGTCTTAATCCACATGGGAAACTGGTCCTTCAGGTATTTCTACACTTAAAGTTGGTCTAATTCTAATATGGTTCTGGTCATAGATAAGTCACTTGTTTCTTAAAGCTGCAGTTGGCAAGTCTGACATATTGAGGGGACTTAGTCAAAATTTCGAATGTTTACAAGTCTCATGCCCCTCCTCCACTACCACCGAGCACCCTCTCATCGAGTTTGTGCTCGTCAGTGCCCACCAGACTGTGATTGACAGTCAGATCTCACACAGCCCTGCTCTGATTGGACCAGAAGAACCGGGAGCTGTGGATTTTTGCAAAACAAATAACAGGCTCTAGGTGGAGGTAGAAGTGCAGGTTTTTTTCTAAAACCGGCTGATTTATGTTGTTCTGTCGGAGCATAGTGTCGGTTTCAGTGTATATGATCTAAAAAAAACCCATGTGGGGGTTCATGAGTTTCTATTGACCAATCACAGTCCTTTAGGTCTGCGTCACCTCAATGCGAAGTTCAATTTTTTTGGAGGTGCACATCAGGTGACAGCGTGCTTGGAGGGGGTACACGGTGACCAGAGGGCTCTTCGGGACTATGCCGTTAATTCAACGCATGAGCCTTAGGGTGGCCTCTGAAACCAAGCCCTCCTGTCCCCAAAGACTGTGGACCAGTAAATTCTCAATGAAACCGACAGAGGGCAGCAGAGTTCCAAGAAGGACCTACCAGAGATGTAACCATGGCCACCCTCTCATCACTTAGAGATGGACCTGTGTGAACATAAAGAGGCTTTCCAGTTATTTGCATGTTATCTGATCTGTCAGAATATGCATTACAATAGGTTAAATGGTATCCATATTTGAAATCCATTTACCACATTACATCACAACACCCTTATGGTAACTTTCCTGTCAGAAAGTGAGCATCAATAGCAGAGCCGGACAGTAACGGAGTACATTTACAGTACAGTACTTGAGTACAATTTTGAGGGATCTGTACTTTACTCGAGTATCATTTTTGGGGCGTACTCATGACTTTACTCAAGTACATTTGAGAGGCAAATATTGTATTCTTTACTCCACTACATTTCTATCCATAACCGTGAGTACCCGTTACTACTTCTAAAAAAAAAGAAAAATCTTGGAAACCCTCAATTTGTTGTTTCCCTCTCAAACGTGATTGGATTGTGCAGGCGCCACTGATTGGGACAGCCTATCAGCAATCACCTTCAGCTTTCCGCCAAAGTCAACTTCATGGTCAGATTTAGATAAGAGACGAAACCATGGACGAAACAATGGATAAAGACGCAGCAGGTCCATCCCGGGAATGTGCCAACCTGTGGCCCCACCTCGCCAGACTATTTCAATTTTCTGAACAAGTTAATGATAGTTTTCGCTTCAAGTGTTTCAATTACAAAACAGTATTTTGCATGTATTAGAAATACTGCCCATCCCTGGCAACATGGTAAAAAGATGAAAATGACTTGATTTTACTTCCAATTCATTTTACATTCTCCAAGGTATAAACATTAACATTTTTCATAACTACATGTAGGACGTTTCTGTACATAAATGTAAGCACTGTGGCAGTTGTAATGCAATATTTAGAAAATGTAGGCTACTCTTGTACTCTTGATACTCAAGTTTTAAAAACAAGGACTTCAGTACTTTACTTAAGTAGACATCTGACTGTTGTACTTTTACTTGTACTTGAGTAAAATTTAGCAAAGGGTATCTGTACTTTTACTCAAGTAATGAAGATGTGTACTCTGTCCACCACTGATCAATATGCAATGCACTGATGCCTGAAAAACAATTAAAACTACACTACAAGTAGACGTATATTAGAGTTCAAGGGAATAAAAATGCATAGCATTCTTTTAGGCATTCCCTATAGGCCTTTCTTAACACTCACCATGTTATCTCAACAAATGTGTAAAATTCAGAGAACATGAGATTCATTCTTGTAGTGTCTATAATGTGCAGGCTTTGAATGATAAGCAATTATGTCACTTTTACATTTTCACCTTCTGTGTCAGTGCCTTTAAAGCGATTTGCTTATAATTGCATTGCATAATTAACCATTACGTTAACAGCTAATCGTCTAAAGTAAGGAGGATGTGTCTGCCTCGCTTCACTGTCAGAAGCTGTTCTTTCTGTAATGCTGTCAGCGGCACCCCTCGGTTTTTTTTTTTTTTTAACTCACGCGGTGCGCATATGTTGCAGAACCCCAAGAATCCACAGCCTTATTTGCGCATTCAAGACGAGCTAGTGGCGAGGCAAGTTATCGACAGAGCAACAGCGGAAAAAACATATTACCTTTGACAAAACATTTTCAAATGCGTTTTACATAGGATCGACTTTAAAACTTAATGCCCTTGAGGATTTTTTGACGGCTGCAACATATTTATTCATCAACGCATAACGCCAAACGCAGAAAACGTCACCACGATAACGAATTATGACTTTAGTAACAGTTATATGCGCCTGTATTTGCCTATGTTCTGCCAATCTCCTCGGAGTAAATGGGATTGCTTACCATTTTCCCAGTTTGAGGATACGAGACAACTCCGACGTTAGTGCTGGACCACCGGTCGGGACGAAGGCGCATCACAGGTATGTTCTCTTGTCTCTCCAAAGGTGGCACGATTGGCAAACTAATAAATCACAGTAAGACTGGACCACGGGTAATGTTCTCTTTACCTGTGGATGCAAACCATAACCTCTAAGAAATGTTTGTCATAATAATGTCCTAATTCCTGTTAGGAACTGGTGTCAGTACACAGTGTCCAAGACTGTATCATGCCAGGTGCAGAATGGCACAGAGACGCTTGTGCAGCGGGTGTTTCAGAGCTGCCGATGGCCAGGTCCTTGCACCAATCTCATCAGGTAGAGGGTCATGGAATTCCCTTAGCTCTATTGTAGAAAACACTGTAAGACATGCAAGTGTGTGTTTTGGGTATGACAAAGCTTGTGCATGCACATTGGTGTGACCATGAGCAGCATTAAGGAATTTTCGGTCAAAAAGGAGCCATTTAACCACTCAAAGGGCATGCAAAATCTTTTCATGGACCATCAACTTCACAGTTGGCATTATGCCATGCTTCAGAAAAAGTCGACCAAATTGTTGAATACTGTTTCTTTTTAAGAATCAAAGTAAATGGTCCGTGAAGTAGCACTTTGTATAATTTTCATAATTATTTGTCCCAGGGTTGCTAGTCTGTGCGTTGCCTTGACGTAGCGCCATGTAAATTGCTCTGACCTTTCACTCATGTGACATGTTGCCCAGCTACAGGACTCTTGTCCGGCCGACCTACCGGCTGTCACAGCGACGTGTGACAGCACTGGAGTGGCGCTGCTGCCCAGGCTTCCTTGGGGAGGACTGCAGAGACGGTGAGTGTTCCAGACATGTGCACACACTACAGTATGTCAAGGTGAAAACTGAGGCCGGGCATCCACGCGGAGGCGATAAGACCTCGATATACATGCTCTGCTGGCAGACATCACAATGATGGATGCTAATATGTCTCACCCTTTGCCAGAGTGTATACACATACCTCTGTAATGAACCATTGAGAGTGTGTTGTAGGAACACATACACATGAATGCTCACACTTACAATACATGTAAGTGAAAAAAAGTATTGTACACTACTACTGAATATTTAAAACATCACCCACATTCACAGTGTTCACAGTTGACCTAATGTAATGTGCACGGTGAATCAACACACAGTGACAGCGAAATGACCGTAAAATGGCTACGTGACTCACGCTAAGACCCAGCCGTGCCTGGGAAACAGTCTCAATTGTCTCCTCCATCCATCCCCTGCCACAGATGATTTAGGGGCTACAATGGTGGGGGTGGGGTGGTTCCCAAGCATGACTTTATGACAAGCATGAAAGGGGACATGATTGTTTGGTCTGCTCAAGTCAGTGGTCTTCGTTCTCAGCAGACAGTCAGGAATGCGGCGGCTTTCTCACTTACGGCTCCCAAAGACATGCTGTGTTGCACTAATCAAAGCCAGTGGAGGCCTTGTCTGTCTGTCTGTCCACAGGGCCTGTGATCAGGGGCTTGGATGAGGAGTGGGGGTGGGCTTGCTAGTGTGACAACAGCAGCAATGGCAGCAGCAGCAGCAGTAGACACATTCCACTCCCAAAAGCACCCGCAGAGCAGAGGGATAGAAATGACTGCATTTGGGGGAAGTCACAGAAATCAGCTGAAATTAATTTCAGGCTTTGGGAACAAAAAGCATGAGTCCATACCACCCTGGTGGCATCCAAACAAAGTAAGCCAATTATGAATATTCAAAAAAAGATACAATCCAGAGAGTTTTCTGGAAGTTTTCATCAGCAGCCTCTGACTGTACAGTAACACAGTCACTATGAGTCGTTCAGCCAGAGGCGCAGGCAGGCATGCAGGCGAGGCAGCTGAGGCTTTTTAGAGAGGGGCATGTTCCGTATTTGTCTGGAAGTGGTTGGGGAAAACAGCAACAAGCAGCGAGAAGCTGCGGGATGCCACAGGGGCAGGAAGAGCCGCTCTAAGACAATAACAGCCCTCATATCGGCGCTGGACTGTGGGAAAGAGGCCGTCCCCAGCCCTTACAATGCTCCTCTGCCCTGCCATGAAAAAAAGGAGGGGATTTTGTGCGTTGTTTACGGAAAATAACCAAGTGATAAAAAGCGAAGGGGAAAAAATGTTCAAGGATTAGATGAGATGATGTACAGTATGATGTGATTAATCCAAGGATATGTCAGAAGAGACTCTGTGTGTGTGTGTGTGTGTGTGTGTGTGTGTGTGTGTGTGTGTGTGCGTGCGTGCGTGTGTGTGTGTGTGTAGTGGCTGAGATGTCTGTGTGTGTGTGTATGTGTGTGAGTGACTGGGTGAGTGAGTGTGACAGAGAATGTATGTGTGTTTGTGACTTGAGTGTGTGTGTGTGTGTGTGTGTGTGTGTGTGTGTGTGTGTGTGTGTGTGTGTGTGTGTGTGTGTGTTTTGAGGACACTTTGAATGCTTCATTCCACTGCTTCTAGACACTGATGTCTGGGCATGTGGAAGACCCCATGTCAGACTGAGTTGAAGGTTGATCTGGGTGGATACCCTGTCTCCCCCACCACCACCATCATCCTATTTTCATGTAATGTCTTCCAGATGGTACTGGGGGGGTGGGGTAGGGTATGTTTCCTCTCCTTCCCTGCCTCTGTTCTCTGCTGCTGTCCCTGATCCTGTACTCTCCTTTCCCTCTACTAGAGAGGTAGAGTCTAGTCAATGCTGCATCATGCATACATATGTGTGTGTGTGTGTGTGTGTGTGTGTGTGTGTGTGTGTGTGTGTGTGTGTGTGTGTGTGTGTGTGTGTGTGTGTGTGTGTGTGTGTGTGTGTGTGTGTGTGTGTGTGTGTGTGTGTGTCTGTGTCTGTGTCTGTGTGTGTGTTTATTTGTGTGTGTAGACACTAGAGCTTGCATATTTGAGTGCAGCTCCCATGTCATCTGTGGGTTCGATGGAACGGTCGAGTACACAGTTTCCTTGCCACTGTCCTAAATTCCTTAAAATATCCAAGGGGCGAGGACGACGTCAAGACCCAAGGCCCCAACAGTTTACCTCCAGACCATCGTTTAGCTGCCACAGCAATGTTGCCACAGTGCTATAACTACATTTACAAAACCAGAACTGTCATGGAGCCCCACTGCTACCTCACTTTGTCTCGCGCTCCTCAAACCCTTGAGCACTATGCGTAATGGAAACCATTCAGCATGCTCGGTCGGGAGTCATCAACGCATGCTGTAACAGGGAAGGAATTACAGTACTTTGGGAGGGTTTCAGGCAGTCTGTCCCAGACGTGAATGTGAGTAAATTATCTAAAGTATTTTAAATTGGAAAGGACCTTTCATCAGTGCAGGGTTGGCGGAGGTGTTTGGAGGCTACGCCCTTGAGGTGTGTTGATGCCCTTTTGGTGGAGGTTTCCTGGAGGCGAAACGCCAGGAGGACGCCAGAGAGAGATATACGCTCACGCACACACACACACACACAATCACTCTGTCTCCCACACACACACACACACACACACCCACACACACCCTATCCCAGCCCCTCCCCTGGCACCGAGGCTCTTCCGAGCTGTGCTGGCTTCAGAGCTGATCCCTTGTGAGTTGTCAGAGATTTAGTTTGGGTCAGCTCCAAAGGGCCCCATGCTCTCTACTGGCATGGTAAATAAATCAACAGTCTGCCTTTTTCGCTTGCTCTCTATCTCTCATCTTTCTTTCCCTTCCTTTCCTCCACTCCTCCCTCCTATCATCTCTTGCTCTTTTTTTCCCAATCGCCTTTTTTTCTTGTCTTTCCACTTTTCTTCTCTCTGTCTGTTGCTCTTTTTGTCTCTCTCTCTCTCTGTCTGTTGCTTTGTCTCCTACACTCAGTGCCAGGGGGTCTGCTGAGTCCCATGCCTCTCTCTCTATCTCTCTCTCTCCCTCTCTCTGTCTATTTCTGTCTTTCTTTCTCTCTCTCTCCCTCCCTCTCTCTCTCCCTTCCCCTCTCTCTTCATCTCTCTCTCCCTCTCTCTGTCTGTTGCTGTGTCTCCTGCATGCAAGGCCAGGGGGTCTGCTGAGTCCCATGCCTATCTCTCTATCTCTCTCTTTCCCCTCTCTCTGTCTATTTCTGTCTCTCTTTCTCTCTCTCTCCCTCCCTCTCCCTCCCTCTCTCTCCCTCTCCCTTCCCCTCTCTCTCCATCTCTCTCTCCCTCTCTCTCTCCCTCTCTCTGTCTGTTGCTGTGTCTCCTGCATGCAGGGCCAGGGGGTCTGCTCTCTCTCTGTCTGTTGCTGTGTCTCCTGCATGCAGGGCCAGGGGGTCTGCTGAGTCCCATGCCTCTCTCTCTGTTTGTTTTATTTATAGAAGCATTTTCGAAGGGGACGAGCGTGAGAGGATGTCCCATGGTGAGGATGTTCCTGAGTCTCTCTCTCTCTCTGTCTCTCTCTCTCACACACACACTTTCTCTCTCTCTCTCTCTCTCTCTCTCTCTCTCTCTCTCTCTCTCTCTCTCTCTCACTTTCTCTCTTTCCTCTTTTTCCAACAAGCTTCAGAGTCATGGCAACAATTTTGTCCAAAGTGCTTAGTTTGATTAATGTGGAGTTCACACAGGAAATAAAATAACGGAATACAAAAGGGAACTAGGGAAGCAAGAAAGGAAAAAGGATAAACAATAACATACACTGTGTGTGTCTGTGTTTCTCGCTCTCTCTGTCTTCCCCACCCTCCCTCTCGTTTCCCCTTCACTCCTTCCTTTCTCTGTCCCCTGATCCTTCTCTATTTATTTCTTCTCTCTCCACCCCCCTCTTCTAAACCCTTCATTGTCCTTTTTCAGTGTCATATTCTGTATCTAACACAGTGTTTTCCATCAGGACAAAGTCTTGTTATGTGTTCTTCAGCTCCATATGCGTGCGCTTCAGAACTTGTATAGACACATTGAATGCCTCATTACCGACTCCAGCATTGTATCCCTTCTCCAATAAAGGCATATCTGACAGCCTGATCATTATTTAATTACTCTCACTAAAGCACATTTAATTAGCAGAAAACAACTTGCCCTCATTTGGCTGGGAGCTCCTCTCGTATGTATTCCCTGATGGTGTTTTAATGGCAGTGTTTAGCAGCTGGCTAAAGGAAGTGTTTACAGGGGACAGGATGAGAGGCTTATGTGTGTGAGAGCGCCCTGGAATATGCAGCAGCGGCGGCCTCATACTGCCTTTGTGTTTCATGTTTGCCATTCACCGGCTCTGTGTGAACGGGATTTCAAATAAAACACTGTGTTTTTAAATGAACACATCTCAGCACCTAAGCTCCTTTGGAGGCTAAGCTGCCAGTGCATTGGTTGGCACCATGAAACCTTGCATCAGGATTACACATAGATAATTATGCAAGGATTATCCAGCCATTCGATGACGATTTTTAATTGAGATTCCTATTAATCCCATTGAACCCAAAGTACCCATTAGTTGTGCATAATAAGAATAACATACGCCTCATTTTCCTTCGTTTTATGAGTGTTTGAGGAACAAAGCTGCTTCTTTCTTTATTGTGAATGTGGATCCCTCTCTTCCTACCGAACGGAGTCTGTAGGCTTGATGAATGTTTGAGGTCAGTATTCTAGGAGGAAGATTATCTCAGGTCATGCTATACGCATGCATCTCTGTGTCTGGCCCTTGTCTCCATACGCTGTATATACAGTCCTGTAAATTAAGATATAAATTTCATTGTGTGAATTATGCCACAGAGTAATGTCTGGGTTTTGAGAGTTATGGGTGCGAAACTGTGCGAAGTTCATCACGGCTGAAGGAAAAATGTTTCTCCATGGGATTCTGGCAAGCTCGCTCTTTCTTTCAAGTTTGCTCTTCGCTGGCAAGATTACTCTTTCTCTCTGGCTCTTGACGTATGAACCATGTATCAAGCATTTGTCTGTCCAGGGTTAGCCATTAGTCTGCCATTTGTCGGTTGCCTTCATGGTGTTTACAGTCTGATAGATAGATTTAGCATAAACTTGGCATGTTTGCAGCCTCACTGGAGCAGACTATAAAACCAGACAGAGGAAGAGGCAATCATTGTTTAAACAGTGCATGCATACATACATACATACATACATACATACATACATACACATACATACATATTACATACATACATACACATACATACTGTATATGCATACATACTGTAAATACATACATACATACATACACATACTGTATATGCATACATACTGTACATACATACATACATACATACATACACATACATACTGTATATGCATACATGCATACAAACTCATACATAATGTATACAAGCAGGCAGATGGACATCTGTAAGAAGTTAGAAGACAGTCAGAAAAAGAAATAATGAAAGACAGGTGGCAAAAAAAGAAATAATGAGAGAACAACAAACAAGTAAACAAATAAGGCTGTCTCGTGCACACCTAATGAAATTAATGTTTTGGGAATTACATGAGCCTAGTCAACACAATACTTGCACACCCTGTCTACAGCTGCTAGCCCCTGTAGCTCAGCTGTTCCATTCACCAGCATCTTCATAAAAAACGTTACCTCATCAATGCGGAGCGTTAATAGGGACCGCCGCGTGGGGCTGGGGCAGCCTGCCTGGTACAGTACAGATATTTATGACAGAGGCAGGTGCTCGACGGCTGGCGTGCTTGCCAGGGGCCCGGCGCCAACTCCGACCACCGCTCACCTGTTCTCTCAGCATTCCTTTGTGCTGAGGGAGTCCGCAGACAGCAGCCATACCATCCCACCCTCCCTCCCTCCGTCCATCTCTCCCTCCATCTCTCCCTCCATCTCTCCCTCCATCCCTCCCACAGAGAAAACAATCTACTGGTGCGAGGGCGGTGAGCGTGGGAGAAAGAGAGACAGACAGAATGAGAGTAGGGGAGCCTCCACCAGGCCCTCAGATTAATGAGCCACCCCGCGCCGTAGTGCACACTCGTCTAGTCTCTCCTAATATAGGGCATCCATCTCTCTTTTGGACTGCTTATTTATTGATTTTTTTTTTCTCTTCTTTTCAGGGTGATTTACATGAAAGCGTCTTAGAGATAGTTCTTAAAGGTGAAGAAAGGGTTTAAAAGTGGGGTACACACGAGTCGTGTAGTAATGTGACAGAGCAAGAGTAATGTTATCTTGATGCTGTCAACACCGTGTGTCTGCTTTCTTGCATTTGCTGCTTATAGAACAACACTGAACCTCCAGTCCTGCACTCTACCCCTATGTAATAGTATAGTAGTATAGAGTCTTTATTGTCCTGTAAGGATATTCTTTTTCACACACATCATTATTACATTCCATGTAGGATATACACAGCCTCGGGCCTCATGTGGGGATGTGCATAACTTTAAAGAAGGTCGGATGTGTGTGATGAGGGTGTGTGCCTGTCCACTTGGCAGAGCCTCAGTGTCCGGTCAGTCCTCCTCCTGATGGCTGGTCAGCACTACCTGCCCAGAGGCTCTCTCTCTCCTGCTGGTTCTGGAACAGGTTGTGCTTCTTTGGCCTGTATTTCAGTTCTGCCAAAGCTCACGAGTGGAGGGAACCAGGCGTCAGGTCCCGCTGAGTTGTTAACTGTGAGTTATGAACACCAAGACAGGTGGGCTTATACCTAATTAGCCACAGGTAGCCATCACTGAAGCTTCACTTGCTCTTAAAGATGAAGGCGTTATTGTAAAGTAGGACACACATGTAGAAAAAACACACTCATACATTCATATACAGACAAACTCTCATTTTAGGTCTAGTTTTGGCCAGACTATGTGAATATTTGTTAATTTCTTTGAGAACTTCCCATAGCTAGTGTAGGGTAACCTGTAGGATGTAAGGGTGGTGGTGGTGAACCGTCTCACTTGACACACCCTATCTGCACAGTGGTAGATAAGGCAGACAGCTCTGCTGCATGCTGAATTTAGCCTCTAATTATGCATGCCATCTGATTTACAGAGTTAGAAGAGGAGCCGGGTGTGTGTGTGTGTGTGTGTGTGTGTGTGTGTGTGTGTGTGCATTTCCACAGAGCTTAGATAAATTGGAGTGTCGCTGAGGGCCCGGGACATGTGTTTAGGCAGCTGTGTGGTATGTGACAGTCAAAGCCTGAGATTTCTGTGGCCTCGATCGCACCATGATGACACCTATGGAAAAAGAAGGTCTTAGGCTGCTAATGGGTACAACAGCTTAGTTGGCAACATTACGCAACTTTGACATCCAAAGAAGACAGACGCGCAAAATTGAAATGAGAATGAAACTTTTGTACAGTGACAGTATGGCAGTGACAAATTAATTTGAGGTCTATAGACAAGTTTTCTTAAATGTTTCCTTCCAGGAAACACTTATGGTGTGTTAACAGAGTGTGTTAGTGTCACTTTTCAGGCACCTTTTACATACATGATAAAATTATACAGACAGCTACATGTATTGTTCATTGATCTTTGGCCCTGATCCATTTTTAATAATTGTAAATAATAGTAGTTGATAAAGTGGATTCTGTCTGTCAGTGTCACCCAAACAGATGCCCCCATTATCAGCACTGAGTCTCCTGGGGACTCCTGCAGGCTCACATCATTTTAATGGTCATGTCAGGCTACTCGTGACCTTGCCACACACCCAGTCCAGAGGAGCACAATCTAACCCCTCATGCTTTAATGTAAACCAGACTGTACCGTGACAGAGGGTACAGACGGACCTCAACTGTGGAGCCTGTAAGTGATCAAAGCCATCATCAATTGGTGCTGACCGTAACCGTGAGGTGGAAATTGATATGTAGGACCAAACTTTGTGCTGATGTGGAAGGAGGTGGGGCAGTCTGGCTTGTTCCAGCGTTTGTGTGTCCTATGAGGGATAGTGTTGTCCGTCTCACAGGTTGCTGTAGTTGTAATAGCCGCGGTGGAAGGCATTTCAGACCATACTATACCTAGAATAGCTGACCATTCAAATGCATCACTGTCTGCGGACTGTCCGTTTTCACCTAGTCTAACCTCAGGCTTTTTAAATTCCCACTATTTTCGTACATGTGTGTGTGTGCCCTTGCATGTGTGTTTAGTGTGAGTATGAGTGAGTGTGTGTGTGTGTGTGTGTGTGTGTGTGTGTATTTGTATGTGTTTGTATTTGTATGTGTTTGTGTGTATCTGTGTCTGTGTGTTTAGTGTGAGTATATGGATTAGTGTCTGTGTCTGTGTGTGTGTGTCTGTGTGCATTTTTAACTGTCATGTTAAAAAATGCATGGTGCACAGTCGAAAAGAAAAAGAGACGGACCTGCTCCAAACAGCCTCCGCACCTCCTGTGACCGTGTGGTCCCTGGCAGAGTGGAGGAAATGGGTCTGCCTTAAACACAAGCATCTGGAAAAGCCATAGCAGCGTCCCACCACATGTCTGCCTTTCCCATTCTGCAGACTGCCGAAAGGGCTCGCTCTCGGTCTGCTGCCCACCCAAGGGAGCGTCTGTAAGTTTCCAGCCTCCCTCAGCGGTGCACAGATCTGAGGATCCGCTCCCTAACCGGGCAACCCGGCGGGACGGCGCAGTCCTGGAAACACACACATGCAGACAGAGAGACACGCGGACAGAATGAAGCATCTGTCCCAGTGGACAGACAAACGGACACACATAAATGAGCGTAAACAAATGCACGTGTTAAAACACACACACGCACAGGTTGTGCACACACTGCTGGGTGCTGAGGGGACTCGTATATATGCGCACACTTGGATATGAATGTTTACATTGGTGCATACACTGGAGGCACACACACACACGCACACAATCCATGCGCACACATACACACACACACACACACACACACACACACACACACACACACACACACACACACACACACACACACACATACACACACACACACACACACACACACACACACACACACACACACACACACACACACACTGCCCTCCTGCTCTATCCTTGTCCAGTCTCTGATTGGCAGAGAGCGCCGCCAGTGTGGGAGTACCTGGAATTTGATGATGCCTGATTGACTCCACACGCTGAGCCTCTAAATATCCCACACATGCTCTAATGTTGGCATGCAGGCCTCTGTTGCACCATAATCAGCCTATGTTTGTGCAGACATCCCTCCCTCCCCTCCCTCCCCCCCTCCCACTTTCCCACCCAGCAAGCCCCTCCTAAACTTTCTAAGCATCATGGCTGTGGCTGGAATGCAGAGAGATTCTTGGTCTTCTCCCCTCCAGTTCCTTCTGCTTGTGTAAACATGTCGCTAGGAGGCTTTTTGGCAATTTCGTTTGTGTTTTTATTTATTTCTGTTCAGACGGATTCATCTGTCACCCCATCCGTCCATCAGTAAATCCTCTGTGTGATGATCCTCAGTCAAATTTTTGTTTATGGTTCTGCACAAAGATCATGATGAGGGTCTGTCTGAACATGTACCAAACCGCTATTTTAACACTCTGATTCCCTACTGACAGGGAATGTCCTGTTGTTCATTAACTGAACTTAATCATTCAAGTTTAACGAGTGTAGAAATGCTAATGATGAATCTTTGAGACTGACTCACAATCGCCACCATACTACCATGCCTTCTTTCGCTCACTCAGCTGAACTTTATTTATCATTCCTTGTTCTTTCTCCCACTCACCCAAACTTCATTTTGATGCCTTAAACTCTGCTCCCACCCCTGTTTTGTTGTCCCGCCTGTATGGCGAAGAGGACGAGCTTGGCAAGCTGAGCCGGCTGCCCTCCTCTCAGACCGCAGGTCTGTGGTCGCAGCCCCAAACCACCGAGCCGGGCGCCTGGCTGGCCACCCCGGCCTTCTGACCTCCAGCCCTCTGCAGCGGGCAGCCAGGGCGGGCGGGCAGAGGTGGAGGTGGAGGTGGTGGTGGTGATGGCTGGTTGGGGTGATGGAGGAGCCGCCTGCTCCCCAGGCCTGTGCTTATCATACCTGCCTCCCCACATCCTGCCCCAGGGCCACGGAGACGGCCGCACTTTTCCTGCTCGCCCGCACTCAAGGTCGCCGGTCCAGGCCTTTTAGAAGGCCCTTTTCTGCTAAAAGTGCTCGGTGGGATGATGGACCGGAATCTGTGTTCCTCATCTTCTTTCCGGCCCTGGGCCATCCCCTTTATGGCTGATAGGCTCCCAATTCCACTTCACGTTCAAATACTGTCATAGTATTGTGGCTATTATACTATTATAGAGAGAAATGCGGGCCCACTGGTTAGCACTCTGGACTTGTAACCGAGGGTTGCCAAGTTCGAGCCCTGACCAGTGGGCTGAAGTGCCTTGAGCAAGGCACCTAACCCTCACTGCTCCCCCGAGCCCATTGTAGCAAGGCAGCTCACTGCACCGGGATTAGTGTGCTTCACCTCACTGTGTGTTTACTGTGTGCTGTTTGTGTTTCACTAATTCACCTATTGTTAAATGCAGAGACCAAATTTTCCTCTACGGATCAAAAAAAGTATAAAAATAAAAAAAAATAGGTTTTGATAAATGTATAGATCTCGGGATTAACTAGGACCCCAACCAGTGCAACCACATTGCTCAGTTAAAGCTAAGCCTACTTTACTGCATGGTGAGAGACATGTGTTCATGGTGTTAATGTCAAGTCATCCATGACTGTTCTGGCTACTTTAATGGCCATGCTGTCAATGTATATGAGTATAGGGTCAGCTGTCTTAAAGTTATAGTGTCTAAAAAATCTCTTAGCCTGGGAGACAACACACACACACACACACACACACACACACACACACACACACACACACACATGCACACACACACACACACACACACACACACACACACACACACACACACACACACTGCCCTCCTGCTCTATCCTTGTCCAGTCTCTGATTGGCAGAGAGCGGCCGTCAGTGTGGAGTACCTGGAATTTGGATGATGCCTGATTGACGACCCGCTCACGCTGAGCCTCTTAAATATCCCACACATGCTCTAATGTTGGCATGCAGGCCTCTGTTGCACCATAATCAGCCTATGTTTAGGTAGACATCCCCCCTCCTCCCTCCTCCCTCCCTCCCACTTTCCCACCCAGCAAGCCCTCCTAAACTTTCTAAGCATCATGGCTGTGGCTGGAATGCAGAGGAGACTTTTGGTCTTCCCCCTCCAGTTCCTTCGTTGTGTAAACATGTCGTTAGGAGGCTTTTGGCAATTCTCGTGTTTTGTGTTTTTTATTTATTTCTGTTCAGACGGATTCATCTGTCACCCCATCCGTCCATCAGTAAATCCTCTGTGTGATGATCCTCAGTCAAATTTTTTTGTTTATGGTTCTGCACAAAGATCATGATGAGGGTCTGTCTGAACATGTACCAAACCGCTATTTTAACACTCTGATTCCCTACTGACAGGGAATGTCCTGTTGTTCATTAACTGAACTTAATCATTCAAGTTTAACGAGTGTAGAAATGCGAATGATGAATCTTTGAGGACTGACTCGTCAATCGTCACTCATACTCATGCCTTCTTTCGCGTTCACTCAGCTGAACTTTATTTATCATTCCTTGTTCTTTCTCCGACTCACCCAAACTTCATTTTGATGCGTTCCTAAACTCTGCTCCCCACCCCTGTTTTGTTGTCCCGTCTGTGGCGAAGAGGGACGCAGCTTGGCAAGCGGAGCCGTGGCTGCCCTCCTCTCAGACCGCAGGTCTGTGGCCGAGCCCCAAACCACCGAGCCGGCGTCTCCGTCGCTGGCCACCCCGGGCTCCTCTGACCCAGCTCCTCTGCAGCGGGGCAGCCAGGGCGGGCGGGCAGAGGTGGAGGTGGAGGTGGTGGTGGTGATGGTTGGTTGGGGTGATGAGGAGCCGCTCTGCTCCCCAGGCCTGTGTTTATCATACCTCGGCCTCCCACATCCTGCCCCAGGGCCACGGGAGACGGCCGCACTCTTCCTGCTCGCTCCGTGCACTCAAGGTCGTCGGTCCAGGCCCTTAGAAGGCCCTTTCTGCTAAAAGTGCTCGGTGGACAGATGGACCGGAATCTGTGTTCCTCATCTTCTTTCCGTCCGTCATCCCCTTTTATGGCTGATAGGGTTCTAATTCCACTTCACGGTTCAAATACTGTCATAGTATTGTGGCTATTATACTATTATAGTATGCCGTGGCCCACTGGTTAGCACTCTGGACTTGTAACCGGAGGGTTGCCAGTTCGAGCCCTGACCAGTGGGCTGAAGTGCCCTTGAGCAAGGCACCTAACCCCTCACTGCTCCCCGAGCGCCGCCATTGTAGCAGGCAGCTCACTGCACTGGGATTAGTGTGTGCTTCACCTCACTGTGTGTTCACTGTGTGCTGTTTGTGTTTCACTAATTCACCTATTGGGTTAAATGCAGAGACCAAATTTCCCTCACGGGATCAAAAAAGTATAAAAATAAAAAAAATAGGTTTTGATAAATGTATAGATTCGATTAACTAGACCCCAACCAGTGCAACCACATTGCTCAGTTAAAGCTAAGCCACTTTACTGCATGGTGAGAGACATGTGTTCATGGTGTTAATGTCAAGTCATCCATGACTGTTCTGGCTACTTAATGGCCATGCTGTCAATGTATATGAGTAGGGTCAGCTGTCTTAAAGTTATAGTGCTCTTAAAAAATCTCTTAGCCTGGGAGACATTGCTAAGACTTGTAAAGTGAAAGACACACACACACACATGTACACACACACAGACACACACACACACACACACACACACACACACACACACACACACACACACGTATATACACTGCCTGTGTGAGAGAAGGCGCTTGGAGTATGGGAGCATGATTTTGACAAAAGTTTGGGGTTGTAGACATGGTGTTAAGAGAATGATTTGCCGAAGATAGATGATTGGCACCAAGAGAGTCACGAGAAGTCTACTACAAAAGAGAAAATCCACTCAAGGGAAGACCGCCATAAAGGAACATAATATATTCATGTCTGTACCAGGATGAGAGTGGCATGTCAGCAGTTTCCCAGCGTGAGTTTGACATTCACAATTACATAGAGTGAACGTGTCAGTGGGTGGCATTCGCTGTCTCATGATCCCCCCTATGCTTATGTCATTGTGTGCCATTGTTCACAACACTGAAAAGCCAGTGTCATGTTGGCATCACCTTAAATCTCCACAGCCACAAAATACAATTAGCACTGTGTGACACATGAGAGAGTGCCACTTCATGGTGACCTGAGCATGCACACACGCACGCACGCACACACACACACACACACACACACACACACACACACACACACATGGTGACTTGACCCAAAACCTCTCAAAGTCACAGAAGACTCAAAGCATCCTCTCAAGCCACAGAAGATTCAGGAAGAGTTGAGAGGTCATACTGTAACCACACTGAGTCTGAACTGTTTTCTGTTTACTTTGGCTTGCAGAGTGCCTGAACTGCACTGGCTATGCTACCAT
>NC_063190.1:24746303-24806303 GCF_017589495.1 Alosa alosa | reverse complement strand
ACGCTGTGCACATGAACCATCTGATTACTTATGCGCTGGAAAATAAGATGTTGACTGTCTAGTCAATAATAGCACCTTGTCAAAGTTAATGTTTTGCTATTACTATGGACCCTTTCAACAAGGTAAACAAAAACAATGCTTGAACATTCTATTTGAGCCCCAATCTACTTCCTCTGCATTAAGATAACATATGGAATGTTAAAAAGGAAGTCTTGTGGGGCCAACTATGATGCTGATAATGGAACTCTCTTGAAAGGGTCAATAGACTTCTGCAAAGTTTGTAAAGCTGATAGAGAGTTTTAGAGGATGATTTTCTGGCCTGTTCAGCATAGATGACATTAGGCAAGGGTATAGAGAGTTAATGCATCATTCCCAAATCTAAACTTGCTTGCAGATAGTGAGGGTGTGTAACTGCTTCAATGTATGCATCTGTGGCCTACTGGTTAAGAGATTGGACTTGTAACCAAAGGATGGCTGGTTTGATCCCTGACTGGTAGGGGAAATGTGTGCGGGAGGAACAGCACTCTCCCACATCTCCACGGATGACATGCCCTTGAACAAGGCACCTAACCCCAGACTGCTCCCTGGGCACTGGATCAAAGGCTGCCCACTGCTCTGGGTATGCGTGTGGGCTCCTACTATGTGTACACCTGGATGGGGTGATGCAGAGGACAAATTTCCTTCAGCACAGATAAAGTACCTTAAATGGTCTCAAATGAAAGGTGCACAGCCAAAATGTCTGTTACTCTCTAAGGGTCAAGGCTGTCATTTGTGCCATAAGCATGTTTACAGCACTAAAAGTTACTGTGATGTGTTTTCATATATGTAAAAGACCCTTGGCTTGTTCACTGTCCATATTTTTGTGTGATGTTAATCATTTTATTCTGTGTGTTCTGTTTGATATAGATAAGGACTCCCCACTGTCCTCCTATCTAAAGATCTTACCGGGCATCCCCGGCCCTCCTGGTCCACCAGGTCAGAGAGGTCACCTCTTGTTCCTTCTCACCTAGTGCTCCTCCATTAAACAGCACAAGTCCACACTGACTTAGGGCTGCAGCTCAGCGCATGCTTCTCTCGTCCCCACTGTTTAAAAGAGGGTGCTTACCGTGATCATAGATTTAATTTCCTGAGATGAAAAGTAATTAAGAATGTATGCTCTTAAAATGTGAGAGTGACTTTAGGTAGGCGCATCTACCAAATTAAGTAATTAAAATTTAAATATAAACCATCATGCAACCAAAGCCTGCACAGGCTCTGTGTTTGTGAACCCCCTATGAGATTATAGCTGTAATTGTTAATCTATTTATATTATATATTTATTATATATAATTATATAATTATATATTGTCATGCCCCAAGTCTCTGGAATATAAACCAGTGCATGTCTACCCGGCACATTGAGCATTCCTCTAAGGTGTCCATGTGGTTGTATATATGGAACACAGCTCCACACAGTGAACATGCCTCTGAAGCCAGCATCTCTCCTTCATGCCCACAGGTCGGCCAGGCCCAGCCGGGCCCTCTGGGTCGCCAGGACTTCCAGGCCTGAATGTGAGTGCATCAGCAGCACCCCTTTAGTGACTTTACACAAAGACACACAAGGAAATGGAAAACCGGTTGTTTGTCCTGTCTATGCCATATAAAGGTTCTGCTAATAATAGAATGAAGGCAAACAAAAACAAAGGTTCTTTGTAGAAAATCTTTTGGCTTCCAGCTGTCAACACCTACAGTATCTGCTTACCAGCAAGTGTTGTTTTTAATGGAATAGGTTCCATAGAGCATACAGCTGACACTATAACCCACAAAGACATTTGACCCCTCCTTCACTTGTAAGGGCCAGCACCTACGGTCTCAACACTGCATACCTGGAAGTGTTACAGCTCAACCCCAGTCTTTAGCCTCGAAGACCACTTAGCAGCTCCTGTGGAGTGATTGGTTAAGTAGCTTGCTGAAGGACGCAGGGCAGGGGGTTGACATGGGGATGCAGAGTGCCGCTCCTTGACTCCTCTACCTGCTCCTGTCCTCTGCCCGGGCTACATTCCAAGCAGGTCCATGAATCATGGGGGTGGCGTTCTGGACACAGGGTCACCCCTCTAGCTGCTATAGGCCACCACGGGGGCAGGGCCGTGGTGAAATCGCCAGATCGTGACCTCTCCAACCCAACCCCCACTGATGTCTGAGTACAATGCAGTAAAAAAAAAATGTCAGGCATATTTAGACATGGACTGGAACTTGATTTATTGTTGACTTGAATGTGAGGGGATGGAAGTTTATTTCTGAACACAACGTTATGCCCTTGAGTGGCGCGTGTGCTTGAATCCTTTCTTTTCAGACATAATTCATTCCTCTGCGGCTTCTCTCCTGAGCGGTCTCCTAAGCTGCTAAGCTGTCGTATGTCATGTCCTGTTTCAGGCTGAACCAGGGGCCTCTGGGAAGCCTGGAGTGCCGGGGCAGAAGGGAGATCGTGGTGAGAGGGTGAGTGAGGTCTCATGCTTACCTGCTCGCTAAGCAGGTGTCCTAAACTACAAACCTGACAGTCAGGGCATTCCTGTCTGCTATTTTCTCCATGCAGGAGGGCTGTTTTTACATACATATGTATGTATTGAGCACATAGCCTACTGTATAATGTAACATTTCTTTCCGTGCCTTGTAGTTTATGGCCTCACAGTGATGTGAATAGAGAATGGCAGGTCTTTTTTGTCTTAGGGGTTGTTGTTTTACATAGGCATACATTATTAATGTATGCATAATTATAAAAACAGCTAAAAGCTAGTGCTTGTGTGACCCTTTTCTTGTGTAGGGTTTTCCTGGATTCAGTGGAAAGTCAGGTCTACCAGTGAGTAATTAATTTCACCCCAATTCACACAGATATTAATACCTAATGAGAAATCCATTGATTTATTGATCTCTCTCTCTCTCTGTGTGTGTGTGTGTGTGTGTGTGTGTGTGCGCGCGCTTGTGTGTGCATTGTGTAGGGTCCTTCAGGACCTAAAGGAGAACCAGGAGACCCTCATCCAGAGGTCTGAACCACTCTATTAAAAACTGACAGAGTCAGTTCAATGATTTTGCCTGTCATCTCAGCACAGGATGTTATAATTCTATAAAAGGGAGTGTGTGTGTGTGTGTGTGTGTGTGTGTGTGTGTGTGTGTGTGTGTGTTGTGTGTCTGTCAAAAGTGAAAGCAAGTTTTTGTCCAATCTCATCCATTATTGGCAGTTGACACATTTGCAGAAGGTGTTTTGTGTATCCAGAACATCTGTTGTGCTGTTTTATTATTGTCAACAGAGTCTGTTGACAATATTATTGACTGAATCATGTCTGAGCAATTATTGTGTGTGTGTGTGTGTGTGTGTGTGTGTGTGTGTGTGTGTGTGTGTGTGTGTGTGTGTGTGTGTGTGTGTGTGTGTGTGTGTGTGTGTGTATGTGTGTCTGTATCCTTAGGCTGAGGGGATGCAACAGCTTAGAGAGGCTCTGAAGATTCTGGCAGAGCGGGTTCTGATTCTGGAACACATGATTGGCATCCATGGTGAGGAAGGACTCTTGGTGCTAAGCACAGAATAATCTACACTGATTACCTGTGCGGGCAGAGAGCAGGGGCTGCAATCAGAGATTAATAAGTTGTAGGCCACAATAAAAAAAATCCTGGCTTTGATTATGTGATTTTTCATTTAGTCTGCCCTGCAGTCTTAACCCTTTCGTGACATCCCAAAAAGATCTGACCTCTAATATTTTTCCATGTTCCACGTTTTCTGCAGACTCTAATGTGCTTTGCCAACATAGTTTACAAAGGAGGAAATTTACAAAGCTTGTTTTAAAAAGGAGGTACCTGCTCTTCAGCTGCTACCCCCACTCTTTTTTTAATTGTCTGACATCTCTCTCTCTCTCTCTCTCTCTCTCTCTCTCTCTCTCTCTGCCTCTCTCTATACATACCCCCTCACACACACTTTTCTATCTCCCTTTCTCTTTCTCTCTCTCTCTCTCCCTCCCTCCCTCTTAGATGGTCTGACGGAGCTGGGCTCCGGCCTTGATCTCCTGTCTAACCTCATGCCAACCGCAGAGACGCTCAGGAGTAATAGAGGCCTCGCGAACCTGCTGTACCCTCGGCCCGCAGGAGAGGAAGAATATCCAATCAGAGAGGAGCGCGTCAGAAGGGGAGAGGACCGCTGAACACCCCGGGTGGGTTTGGGATCTGACACTGGGCACGGGGGGATGTATGTTGGACGATCCCAAGACACAGACTAAGCAGTGGTCATCCTTAACGGACTTTCGATTCTGTGATAATGACTTTATTTGGTTGTTTATTTTTTTAATTATTTCTTTTTTATAAGTGTTGCAATGTTGTTTAGACGTGATGAAATATATCGTGTTGACAAACCCCTTGGATTTGTCCAAAGTGCTGAGATTTTGTCTGAGGAATCTAAAGTGTTTTGACTGTTTACAAAGGGGGAGATTTTTTGCGCCGAAAGAGGTACTTTCACATTCTGTCCTGTTTACTGTTTAGATGGAGTCAGAAGTTTCAGGTTTCTCTATCTGATTTTTATTAAGTATGCACAAAAATAAACAGTTGTGTATAAAGTGTAGATTGTTATTTATTTGTTTATGCTTGGATAGCATTACCAGCTTTTGGAATTTTAAAACATTTTACGCACTCACCCCAGGGAGTAGGTGAATAAAAAATACTGTTGAAATGCTGTAAAATCTATCTCACATCTATTTTGAGCTTCATGCCTGCTTGCCTTATGAATAACAACTTTCAGCAAGCTTCCAGAAACTTGGAAACGTGAAACATGAAAGTAAGCATGCTGTGCAGGGGTTGGCACATGCACTATGAATAGGGGGTAGTTTTGCCTTTTATCCAAACCCCTGACGACAGGATTTCTAACAGCAGAATCATCATGATTCTGCTGTTTGAGATCCTCTAGTCAGGAGTTTAGAAAAAGTGTAGATTGTTATTGTATTGTTATTGTATAACAATCTGGCTATGAGTGATATCCATGAAAGTATAAATGACATACATTGGCAAATAAAGAGCCCTGACAAACAAAGCCCTTTAAATACTGTATGAAACTGTAATAGGGTGTCAGATTTGCTGCACTAACATTAACCTCAACACCTAATAAATTGTGTAGATGTAACTCCTTCCTAAAAGAGTGTGGATTGCTACAGCCATGCACGGGTATTAACATGTGTTTGACTTATACTCTTCATAGCTTTGGTTTCCCATTTCCTACAGTCTGTGAGTGTTGTTATATTGTGTTGATTTAAGCCCCCAACAGAAAAATAATGTTTCTCTTGGCCCATCCCTCTAAAAGGACTCCCTGATTCCTTCAAAGTAGACACACCTAACCTTTCTGTCCCTAGAGGACCCCTTGAACCTGGTTCTCTTCGTATCTACTCTACAGTATGTTGTCATTTGTTTTTCTTTGGTAAGATAATCCTGGTGTTGAAGTCACCGTGACCTTGGCATACTGTTGCCTCCCTCACAGATAAGCAGACATACAATAATTATTTTCCTGCACCTGCTGAAAACCCAAACCGATGGGTTGCAGCGCCCTGTTTGGCTATAAATAGCCGGACTGAGATGAAGTGTGGCCGGAAGAATTTCTTTCTTTCTTTCTTTCTTTCCTTCCCTCCCTTTTTTCTTGTGCTCACTCTCTCTCTCTCTCTCTCTCTCTTTGCCTGTCAGCCCTTCTCCAGCAGTGTGTGTTATGTTGGGGTTGGACCCCTGCCAGCAGCCAGACGGTTGTGTTTATTATTGCAGGCGAGCTGTTAAACCTCCTCGCAGCAGCACACCTTCCTCACCCACTCTGCCATCTCCACACACACACACACACACACACACACACACACACGCGCGCGCGCACACACACACACACACACACACACACACACACACACACACACACACACACACACACACACGCACACACACACGCACATACACACACACACACACACACACACACACACAGTTTTTGTTTTCTTGAACCGTTTGTGTTGAATTAGATCCATTGGCTGCAAGGCAAAGCAAAGGCTTTAAATCTCTCTTCAATGGATGTGTCTTTCCAGTCCTTGCAGGCAGTAAGCCATAGCCTGCTGTCACCAAATAACACATGGTTTCTTTAAAGATTACTTGATAGATTCAAGAGTTATACATTCAAGGTCAATTAGATGGTGATTTGTCATAGGTAGTAATGTATTTTACCATTTGTTTTTAGATAACGGTTTTATTGTGTGGGGATGGAGGTCATGGTGGAGGGGCAATGGGTGGTGGCGATCCAGGGTGGGGCGGGTGTTACTCTTTGTCCTCCTTGTCCTCTCCGTGGGTGATGACATAGCACAAGTTCTTGTAGTCCAGATTTCCAGCAACATCCAGGGGGAAGTTTTCAAACATTTGAGTCATCTGTGAGAAACAACATATAAACATATTTTTTACCACGTAGCAGACAATGCATTTACCGCCCTTTGTAGAAATGTATTATGAGACAATATATTGAAGTATTCCACATAAATTGATGCTTAGAATATAAATAACCATTTTATAGATGTCCTTATCTTTTATTTTGTGAAATGCTTGAGATTTAGCAAAAATAAAACTGTCATAAATAACCCATGTAATGATCCCTCCCTGTTCATAGAAACCCTTACCTCAGCTTCTGTGAACTTATCGGCTTGAGACATCAGGAAATACTTGATTCTATCGAAGTAGAGAAACCAATGGTAAATGGCCCGGTTTTAAAAACGACTTCCACAAATTCAGGAACCAAGTAGCAACCACAACGGCTTCACATGTGTGGCATTACTACTGTAATATATTATACTACTTTGTTACAAAGAGTAATAACTCCTGAGCCTCAAGTCAGGAAGTACTTACTCATCTCCTTTGAGAATACCGGTACCCTCTGGATCAAAGATCTTAAAAGCGTTGAGAATGGTCTCCTCTGGGTCCGTGCCTGTAAGAGCAGAGGATCGGGGTGAATATATGGACTGAATAACTGGAAGGGAGAAAACCCCTGCCAACCGTCACAGGGGCAAGGGAGGCAGCAGAAGGTTGTTATGGAATGATGTTTTGTGGACTCAAACGAATGTCTGTCTCTTTCCGTTTCCTTTCTCTCCCTCACTTCTTTATATTTCCTCTCTCTATCTCTCTCACATGTATGTAGTCTCTTCCTCCCTTAATCTCTCTCTCTCTCATTCTCTCTCTCTCTCTCACTCCCTCTCCCTCTCTCTCTCTCTTCCTCTCGTCATAACTGTTGTCAGCCAGCATTATAGTCGTTAGCTGTCAGTGTAATAGAGTAGCTGTGGGGGTGTATCCCTGTGGCAGTGTTGCTGGGTCCACACCTTTTAACTTCTCTCCAAACATGGTGAGGAACACAGTGAAGTTGATGGGTCCCGACGCCTCTTTCACCATCTCATCAAGCTCGTCATTGCCCACATTCAGACGGCCTGCCGAACAGATCAATCAATCAGTCACCACAGACGACATCAGGGGCAACAACTGTGACTGTGATTAAATTAGCTGTGGAACTACCGGGAGCATTTTCCAACAACGGCTGAGGTCTAGTACGGAATGTACCTCCCATTAATTTACATCAAATCGCTATTTGCCACCTCATCATAAAGTATAGAGAAGTCACTGTCATAAGTTGGAATATTTTTTGCGTGTTTGTTTGCTTACCAAGAGCTGCATAAGTGTCCCTCAGGTCATTCTTGTCAATGACGCCATCTCTGTTCTGGTCCATGATGGTGAAGGCCTACAGTAAGCATACAAACATAAGCAAAGGGTCGTGACTCACTGCAATTCTACCCATAAGTATCATCAACTATAACTACCATCAAGTATTTCCTGATGTCTCATAACTCCTCACCCACAACACAATCACAGGCCTGGAGTCACACACAATATATAAAGAAACTGGAAAAACTATCACCAACCACCAAACCGCCAAACTAACATTATATAACAATTACTGAGTTACTGCACTGTCAGCACTCATTGAGCGTAATTCTGATGTCTGTTGTGCATGTGCCACTGGTACTCTTCTCAGTGTGCAAATCCAGTTTTGAGTGATAAATGTCTCCTTTAACAGACCAACCTCCTTGAACTCCTGGATCTGGGATTGCTCAAACATGCTGAAGACATTGGAGCTGCCTTCTGTTGCCTTCTTCTTGGCTCGCTTTGGTGCCTGGTGGGTTAAATGACGTGTTATATTTATACTTGAAGAAAAACTGTGTGCATATAAATCTTTGAAGATTTTTTTAACACCTTGTAAAAGTGCTGAGAGAATAGTCTTCTCATATTACACATTTGTCCAGAGCGCTGCCCACGAGTTTTTAAGGTCAACAAGTGGTTTCCATAAACAACGGGTTTCCAGCCATGTCGCCAGGGTGGTAAGCTGGCTTTTTCTTTTTTCGACATTATAATAGTGAAACTGCAGTGACCAAAATATACATGGTTTTCACCACAATACAGCTGAGAGTTGGCTCAGAGTTCAGTCAGTGTAAACATGTTGCTTGCCAGAGCAGTCCTCTTTTTGATTTCATAGACTGTACTTAAATATAATAAACTGTTAGTAGCTCTGTTTTGAGGAAGCTACCATGACAGCATAATCAGAACAGTGCTGTTTGAATTTTCACATAGAGGCACATAAGATAATAGCAATAGACAGTAATCCACAGATGTTAAGGTTTCTCTCTCATTTTTCCAACTGTAGTCAACGCAGTACAATGCAAAACCAGGTTTGCTGCCAAGTGTCGACAACTTAAATTAGGCCTGTCATCAGGTTGAATAATATGAGAAAGATGTCATTGAGGCATTCTCCCTGTCAGTATTTTCTAACCTGATGACTGAAATGTAATCTTATCTATGCACTTAATATGGAGTAAATAATTATGTAATAACATAAATTACCCATGAAGAACAAATATTAGCTTTGGTATTTTTTTTAGATTTTAGTGGGTGGATGCTGGTGATATTGTCAAATGAACATATCACATCCAGCTTATTTATGTATCCACAGAAATCACCCATCCTACAATCTGTACATGCTATACAAGCCTATTACATACATGTCTCTTGAATGCAGAGAACAAACATAAACAACAGCATTAGTAATCACTGCAAAAAGAGTGAAATGAGTTGATAGTCTCTGTTCCTTCTTCCAGCATACACAGGTTGAACTAACTTTGCAAAAAGCATCCTCTGCCATAGCATACAGCATAGTCAGCCACGCAGTACGATAGAGCCATCCTAGAGTGTGTTCTGGCCAAGAAAGAGCTAGAAAGAATGACAAGAAGAAAGATGGGAAAAAGAGCGTCAGCCTACCATCTTTGAAGTATTCCTGTTTCCGCTCCCAAATGAGAGATGCCCGAGAGAGAACACTCTGGACCAGTCTCCCTCACTGTTATATATTGCCTCCGAGGAACACCTGTGCTAAGTTTAGATCCAGTGGGGTGAGGGTAGGGGATCTTAGAGCATGCCATATAGAGCAGAGACCACCCCCCCTCCCCACACACACACACCCCGCTACCATTGTAATTGACAGATGCTGTTTAATCTGAGCTGAGGCGAGAGGGCTCAGCTATCTTAGGCTCATCACTAGAGCTAGGCTGCACACTGGACACCAAGAGGCCTGTCTCCGGGGCTCTGTGATTGAGTCCGGGTGCAAAGCCTGCCGGCTTCACACATCAGGCCGTTTACTCAAAGGATGTCGACGCCAGATCTTGACCATTAGGATGATGGCCACAAATTGCTTGATGCCACTTGTTATGTCTGTAGCTCTGGGAGAAGATCGTTTGGACAGCTGCTGACTCCGCCGAGGCAGGACAGAGACGGTTGGGGAGCAGACAACAAGGCTCTCAAGGCCGGAAAACAATCACCAGGTCCACAGCACAGCTGAGTCAAGGCAAGGTCAAGCCCATCAGTGATGAATTCAGAGCCTGAGGATTTAACCTAGGGGGGGGGGGAGGGGGCTCATTTCAGATGGGCTTCCAGCATCAGCCAGAGCTCATTCATTTTTGGGAAGGGGGGGCAAACAGTGTTAGTAGGGGTATAATATTACCCCTCTCACTGCCCCCCAACCTCACCCAAACTGCACCACCACCCCCCAGTGTCCCACATTTGTCCTCTATTGTCAGGGTGCTAACAATGAAGCTGCCACCAAGGTCCACACTCTCGCTGACACACAAGTCGGACATTTTTTTGTGTTTCTTAATTTAAACGAGCAATGCCAAGCAGCCAAGTTCAGACCCCTCTGGCATCGGATCAGACGTGTCCGTCGACCGCAGCCAGCAACCCGGGGAGGCAGTGGAGGTACTGGCAAGGTTGGCTGAAATCCCATTTTAGCCTGGACCTTGCAGATCACTGCAAAATTAACCAGTGCAACAGCGGCCAATGGAGAAGGGGTGGGAAGGGAGAATGATGAGCTGTCTGGCACATTGTGTTGTGTGTGTGTGTGTGTGTGTGTGTGTGTGTGTATGTGTTTTTTATCTGTCTGTATGTGACAGTGTGTGTGTCCAAGAGCCGCGTCGCCAAAGCTGGCCACACACACGGTCGTGCCCATGTTAGGTGTGTGTCAAGCAGGTGAGGCCATTAGAAGTCAAGGTCTGGTTGCTGCATTCTTACCATGACAAAGCCAATCTCTCCCTGTCAACTAGCTGACGGGTTCCTACAGCTGGGCGGCCCGTCAATCAGTGTCCGGAAGCTTCCCTCGCGCACCACACCAGGGGCCATCACCTTGATCACTGCGGAGTGGAGCGGAGACACGCCCACTGTAAATGTCAATCACGGCCCATGCACCAGCCAATAACGCCCCCCAGTGTGTGGCCCCGCCCTGCACAGCTGTCAATAACAGGAGTCTCTTCCCTTTTGTCCCTGCTATGCCCTCTGCATAGTGCACATTACTCATTCCTTTTGTTCCTCTGTTTATGGGCTCTCCTGTTGCTTGTCAGGCTACATTCCCCCTGTGGCCTTTTTTTATTCCACTCGTTCATTAAAAAAGCTTCTGATGCAGCTTCTGTCTTTTTTACTCAAAGCTCTACAAATCTCTTCTTTTTTTATTGTCATATCCTTGCCCAATCTTATGGGTTTGTCTAGACTGGTGCTACAGGATTATTTTACCTTTTTTGCAATGCCTCTCGGGGTGTTGACGGTGTTATGAGGTTAAATGATATTTAAACCACTGATTGTCATCTAGCAGTAAAGTATATCGAAATAAAAAATATGGAAAAACCAGGACCATGCTGGTGAATGCTTGCTTTACATTATTGAGCTTTCAGCTAACTATCAAAGACTTACCTAATTTCTAAAATCATCCGCTCACACACACACACACACACACACACACACACACACACACTTGAATGAAATTCTCTAATTGTCCATTTGCCGTTGAAAGAAATGGCCAATATATTCTATTGAAACCCCAATAAGACCCACTGTGAGTACCACAGTGTGAGTGCCTCGGGACTCTTTGTCATGATCGGACAGAGAATGTCTAAAAAAAGACATGAAGCGGCAGCGTGTTGCGTAAGTTCTACCCAGAAGACTTATAAGTTATGTTTTTCTATCACTGGTTTCAGTCATTCATTATTGGTCTCTGTAGGCTATGGCTTCTATTCACTGTCACACCCAATCACAGAATTGCTTTTTGGTTATTATGCATGACTGTTATTTCCCTGAGCTACATCTAACACTATGATGTTTTCAAGTCCCCCTCTTACTATCTGCAGTCACTATTCTACCCTCTCCAGAGGAAAGGTCTTTGCCAATAATGTCTACCCATTTGTATCTGACGGCATTGCTATTTATCAGTTGCTTGATTGCTCATTTGGGGAAAAATAAATATTTTTTCAATAGACACATAAATAGTCATATTTGTCTCTCCTCTACTCTTCTTATATTGTATGGCTTAACCATGAAGCATTGCATGAAATCATATTTATTGTGTATTTCATATTTAAGATTATTTTTGAAGTTATATTGTAGTCTATATAATAATATAATATTGTCCTTGTGTATCATCTACAATACCTTCTCCGCAGATGAATCCTAATACTGTATACTGTACATATGAGTTGTTTTTGACCTTGACTTTGAAATGTTTGACGTGGGTGGGTGGGAGGGTGGGTTGAGCCCTTCCACCCCCACAACATCACTAAGGACCTAAGGACATGGACTGTCAACATCCAACACACATCCAGACAAATACACTACTCCCTTCATCAGGTACAGAAATTCAAGGTGTCAACATTTATCTTGAAGGCCTTTTACTCTTAAGCTGTGGAGAGTAGCAGCTGTGGAGAGTAGTAGGTAGCATCTAGTAGCATCATCACCTGGTATGAAAACATCACAGCTAGATTGCAGTGCTAAGCAGAGAGTAATACATTCAGAGCTCCTCTCCCTGTCCTGCAGGACATCTACACCAGAAGGAATGTGAATAAGTGCCCGACACATTTTAAGACATTTCACACCCTGACAATGGACTGCTCAGATCACTGAGGTCAGGTAGACACCTCTGCCACATAGCTAAAACAGAAAGACTGACACTTTGCACCCCCTCCCTCTCACTATTTACTAATTAAATATTTTAATCTTTCTTAATAAATAGTTGGTGATCCCTCAACACACCACTGCACAGGAAGAAATTGAGCAACTAATGCCATATCATTACATGTTTTACAATATGTATGTGAGAAATAAAAGTCCTTGAATCCTTGAATGCTGAACAAAAAAGTTCTACATAATTCACATATGCTACACACATATAAACAGAAATATCTCTATTGAATACTATATAGCAAGATGCCAGGCCAATACTACGCATGACAATGGCCTTATGAATCTGAGTCAACTATAACGATGACAAGAGAAAAACTGTAGCCTACCAGTGTTGAATTGAAGAGATATTTAGATACCTTGTAAATTCTAGATCAGGTGAAGATGTTATATGTTATTGTCTCTCGGATGAAAAAAAAACAGATTGAATATCAGGCACTAAAGAAAGCAGGAAGGGAAGCCACTGGCACCTGGGGAGTGTGATGCATGTCAGTCATTGCTTAAAAGCATGACAGACATGAGATATCTCAAAACAGACAATGAGAGACTCTCAGTGACCTATAAATCCTAACCGACATCCGAGCACAGTCATCAATGAATGCCATTGTATTAGAGGGCTTTTTGCCAGCTGGAGTGTGTGGTTGAATTCTCTTGCTGATTTATTTCAAGTGATACGGTCGGTTGGTGAGATATGGGGATACACTAGTGACTTTCCAGTAGGTGGTGCAAAAGATACAAAAACCCCACATGCCCAGGGCGGCCCTCCAAACCTTTGTTCAGCCGCGTAAATATCTGCCCAACCTCTCCTCATATTTGGTGGTAAGCACAGAGTGTAATGGGACAAGACACAAATCCACATATTCACATGCATGCACAGTCATCAACACCCCGCCTCTCACACACACACACACACACACACACACACACACACACACACACACACACACACACACATCACTGGGCATTTCTGGGTAACTTTGCCGACGTCCACGCTCTCTTCATTTCTGATTGCCTTTGCATTTCCATAATTAAAATGTAATCCAGCATGTCGTCCCTGTAAATGAGGCTTGTTCTCTGGAGGACGATTATCTGATTTAAAAAATGTGTTGAGGAGAGGAGGGAACCCTCGGCATATTAGCGTGATGCGCGGACGGCTCCTAATTAGGGCCCCATGAGATCAGGGCCTGGCGGAGCAGGGAAAGAGGAGGAGAGGGGTGCGTGGTGGTGGTGGTGGTGGTGGTGGTGGTGGAGGATGCAGCGGCAGGGGTCTCCTGTGGGTCTGATAAACAAACTGCCAGTGGGAGCAGAGTGCCGCGCGATTCCCAACCCCTCGCTGAGAATGATGATGCGCTGGCCTGGGCTGCAGGGGCATAGGGGGAAGAATGTGTGTGTGTGTGTGTGTGTGTGTGTGGGAGAAAGAGAGAGCGCATTTGTGTGCGCAAATGTGTGTGTGTATGTGTGTGCATGTGTGTGGTACAAGGGTATGCATGTGTGTGTGTGTGTGTGTGTGAGAGAGAGAGAGAGAGAGAGAGAGAGAGAGAGAGAGCATGCAGTATGTTGTGTAGTATGTTTGTGCTCATATTGGGGAATAAGTGAATAACAGTATGAGTGAGTCAATGCATGTGTATGTGCACATTTGCGTGCACACTCTGGATGTCTGTGAGTTTGTATCTGATGACAGTCTATTTCCTGGGGTTAACTTACATCCTCTTTTCTGTCTTCAGTCCCATTGCCTGCTGCTGTAGATGTTTTTGGTAGCTATCTTCCTTCACTTACATAACATTATGCCTCCTCATGCTTATTAGTGCGCAGACCACTGAACACTGTGTAGCCTGGTGAAATGCTCAACGTGCCAGATTTTCTTCTCGTTATGGGTCCTCTTTAAGAATGATAATGTTCAATAGTATGGAGTCACAAGCATTTTGTGACAATATATTGTGTAATATATTGCATGAAAAGCCACATAGCATGTTGAAAAGAGCCTGTATTTACAGTTAGTTTACATTATGTAAGCTCTGTGGCCTCATGTTATATCACACTGAAACCACATCACAGGCTAGAATCCTGTCTATACACTATTAGTCTCCTATAAGTTCAGAGGCAAAGCCAATTAGAGGCCATTTCCTCAATGATGAGAATTTGTCTGATGAAGACCAGGTGTATAGATTCCGTCCTTCCATCTCTCTCTCTCTCTCTCTCTCTCTATATATATATATATATATATATATATATATATATATATATATATATATATATATATATATATCAATAGCAAAAGCAATAATACAACTCATTCAATTATATTTCATCAATTGACACTCACAGACTGACACATGAAGGAAGAGGTGTTTAAGTATAACACCAAGATGAAGCTCAGTACTTGGTGCTTGTTGCAGCTCTTATCTTCATTCCTGGTCTAACAGATTCAGCTGTAGGGTAGACTCCAGAGATCTAGTTTTACTTTGAGGAGGCTATCTTAAAACATGGACACACGTGTTAATACTGACATATCTTCAGATCTAAAAAGAATTGGCTTCATATCTGTCATAATATTTAGACTTTTATTTATTAGAAGCTTCTTGCATTTAATTACATGTGGTTAGCTACATGTTGACTACTTTAAGACTCAGGCGGACAGAGCTGTACACAACATAAATTACATTTTAAATAGAACATGATTGCACTGTATCGAGCGTGTATGCAATGCCTCATGGATCCATTTAAGCAGGCATGAGGCATGCGTTACCTGTGCGCAGCAACGCAAAACAATAATCAAACTGTTACAGTTTTTTTCAATCGCTAATAAGCGCTTACCCATACTTCAGATACTTTTTCTAAACTCAACACAGACTCACACATACAAAACACAATTGGCCAAATGGATAATTTTCTTCTCAGAAACACATTTTGTTAAATATATAGTAACACATCTTTCTCTGCACACACTAACTTTACCAAAACACTGGAAATCTGACTCAAAATGAAATTATTCTGTCAAAGAATAACACTTGTTTTCACTTCACAAGGTGCATGCAGTCAATCAAAGTACACCAGGATGTAAGGATGTAAGCATTGTGGAAATGTGTTCACTGACTGCATATTGTGTGAAAAGGACATGAAATGTCTGAATGGTATGGCCACAAAAGACGATGCCGTGCTAATTGTGTTTAGAGTTTTGAAAATATGACAACTGGTTAGACAGACTGTTAGCGACTGAAAAAAAAAAACTGTAATATGGCCTACATGATGAAAACGCTGTCATGCAATGACTTGACTAAATGTATTCAGGGGGTAGCCTACTGTTTTATAGCACAAGATAGTTTGATGCTTTTAATGAGGCCTAACGCGATCTTTTAATCTGCATCGACATACATATGTTTGAAACTGAAGACTACTTGGTGATTGATGAGTTGACCATGAAGATTAAAGCTCGTAGGCTAGCATGCATCTTTGCCTTACACCGCTCCTCCCTCTAAGCTGCGAGCCCAACCTCGTTGACCGCGGTAAGCAAGGCTTATTATGTAGGCAGCCCATTTCTTGGAATGACTGGCCAGTAGAGGCACTGTTCGCCAAGTTCAAGTTCAAGTTGAGGAGCAGGTAGAGTCTGAATTACATACGGGTCACATTGTGAAGGGCTGACTCTTGCTTTTTGAGATATAGGCCTAAACTGTTGAAACAATAATTCCAATGGCATAAGCCTATTTACAGGTTAATTGTTAATTACGGGCGGCACTAATTTCACATAATTTCGCCAACGCAATGAAGAAACTTCATATTCTTTTAACCCAATTATATAAGCCTACATTCCAAGCACACTTATACTGATTGTTTTCATCAATAGACAAACGGTGGACTTACTGTAAACTGCACTAAGCATTTTACGCTCTATAGCCTGTTTATGCATTTTTTTTAAGATTAGGCCTACATCATTTTAAGTTAATAACGATTTATATGTAGGCTATATTATCGATCCAATCGATCAAGATCAATAGCTTTATTGACACAATAAAAAATAGTTTTAAAATACGGGAGAAAGGGGGACGCTGTAATTAAAGGAATATTTCAGCATATCAGTAAACTGTGTCCCGGACCAGCACAGTGCTTTTCACAATTGTTGAGAATATCCGATTCTATTGCTACTTACGCATATCAGGCGATATTTAAGATAAATAATGGAATATGCAGTGCCATTGCTTACATGGTGGCGCGTGATCTGGGTAAAATTCCATCCCACGTTTTAGCAGTTTAAGAAATTGCCACCTTCCGTTCAATAATTCTATTCCGTTAAGTCCATTCAATATAACAGGTTCCTGTTCAATAACTCCATTCCGCGCCCCTGTTCAATAAACGATGGCCCTATTGAATTGCTCCGCTCCGTGTTTTACGCGCGCTCCCCCTCCTTTCCACTGAACTCCAGCCCCTCACGCTCTCTCTATCAGCCTCTCATTCCGTCTCAATATGTCTCAAGATGGCGGCCAATGCGGGATCGATGTTTCAATATTGGAAGCGCTTTGATTTACAACAGCTCCAGGTCAGCTCTTTTCCTTTTAGTTACTGGGAGTTCTTTTGGGGTTGTGTGAGGAAAGTCGTCGTCTAGTTGCAGCTTCGCTCTGGAGCCCTAGTTTACCGGTGTTATGTGGCCGCTTTTGGAGCTCCGTTCTCCCATTGATTAAAGCGGCTCTCTCGTTGATCAGAAATTGATCCTCTTTGTTCAATTCCCATCGATCAGCCATCATGGCTACAAAGACGCAGCCAACCTGGTAATTGGACAATAATGAGTTAGGAATTCATTTAGGAAAGTCGCGAGGTGCCACTTTCTTAGGAAACTACTTTAGTGGAACTATCTTGGTGGTGTGTTTTGTTTGAATAATTTTGTTTAAGAGTACAAGTGCGTAGCCTATGTGGTCATGTACTCTGGCGGGTGGCGCTGTAGGGAATGGCACTGCGCAGTACAGAAAGTGTAACGTATTTAAATATAGATTTTAAACGTTTATTTGAAAATACGATGATTGTATCTGCATCTAGACTGTTCAGAAAATGTTTGAAAGATGAAGTTATTGCTTAAGTTTTTACCGGCTGGTTGTTCTACTTCGCAAATGCTAGGGATGCAGTCAAGTGAACTTTGCTGTGATAGCTTACATAACCTAGGTACATTTACGCATGAAAAATATTTCATTTTTTTTTTCAGGCAGAAATTTGTGCATTAATGTAGGCCTATCTTTACGTAACATAGACCTTTCATGGCTCAAACGTAAGAAGGGCTCGATAGAGGTGTCTTTAATAGCCTTCTAGCTGGCTGAGGTTCAAGTTCAGGTTTGTGGCACTTTTGTGTGGAAATTGGCTGCTTTGGTGAAATTACAATAAAGTAATATGCTAAACTAATTAGACAATAGCCTATTCAGTTGGACTGAACTGGTTTATATGAACTATGTTGTCACCTCAGACATTTTATGCTCTGTATGTGTAGCTTATTCAATGAACATTACCCCACATTTCGTAGCCTGCGATACTTTTGGACGATTGGCTGTTCAGAAGTTCAGAAATGCCTACTCGACAACTAAAAAACAGAGGTCCAGAATATAGGTCTAAATCTTTGGTTAAGTTGTATAATTTAGCATAGAGTACTTAACGTGTTCAAATAATGAATATTCCAAAGATTTTGAACTTGCATCTTCTGTGGACTGCTTAAAGGTAATGGCGAAGCGAGATAAATGTCATAGTTGTTGTAGAAAAGATAAAGTAGCCTTATGTAGCCTGTTATAGAGTTAAGTTGATCATGTAAAGATTGTGTGTTTCTTTATACGTTGTGCGAGCGATTTCATGGGAACATGTTGGTGTGCAGCGTAGGAGACAATACATCATAGACTTGCTACTTTGTAACTTGAGTAGCCATTAAGTCGCGACTTTGCATCAAATGTAGCGGATAATCTTGATATAAAGTATTTTTGTACATTAATGATGATTGAATAATTTAAGACGGGATCTGAATCTCTTTCACTTCCTCGCGTTTTAGTCGCTTACAGTCGGGGTATTTATTAAAAATCGTATTTGTAAACGTTGTTATCTTTACGCTTCATCTTTTTCATATAGTGTACATACCAGTGCAGTCTCTTTCTGTTTTTATTAGATGACCTATTTGTATACGATGAGCATAAGAATGTGGTTCAAGTTCAGACGTCATAGCCTTATAGTGTTGCCCATTTTGTGTACGTCCGCCTGTCTTAAAGTAACCAATGTCCAAATGTGGGTTATTGTTCGCGTCTAAAACCTTTCTGTTCTGAACAATAAGAACACGTCTTGCTATCAAATGTGCACTATAGCTTCTCATCCATCTGTAGTCTGAGAACAGGTTGGTTTCATTAATCACACCGGGTAATTAGCATTTTAACGTATCATCATCTGCACTACCGACATTTTGCCAAATATTTCATCCAGTATGCTACTGTAGAAAACATTTCGTTTGCTCTCTCGCTCGAACCAGCTTACCGTTTCAAATACACACCTGGGTGATTTGTTTAGGTCATGGCTGTTTTTTCCCTTCCGGTATCAGCCTGCTCTTTGTCTATTTGCTTACGAAAAAATCTATAGCCTAATAAGTAGCTTAACCAAACCTGATATTCGTAGACAATCTTTACAAAACAGACCACGGTGTATCGTCAATGCCCTCAAGTATAGGCTAAACTCCATGTGCGGGGCTGCGGTAGGCAATTTGCTTTATGAACTTGTAATCGATTAGCCTACTCAAACATGCAATAGAGAGGAAAACGTTGATTTGATAATTATGATGTTCAAGCAGATCATGCTATGCTCACTGCAGTGCTCCTAAATATGATATTACCTAGCGCTGTTTGTTCGTTGGTGCAGATAATATGTAGAACATATCTGTGAAATATTGATTATTATCAAATCCAAAATGTCTCTAAAATGTAAATGATTATAGATCTTCTGTAAAGTCTGTGTGGCGATGATTGTATAAAATTACTTTCAAAGCTGTTGTGCGTATGTATGCCCCATACCCCATACGATTTCTGCTAAAAGACTTCTCTGCCCTAATCATCTTCACATGTGTTTACTGCGGGGCCCAGCGTCAACATCACTATGCGTCACATACGGATGTGATAAAAGGCCCATAGTAAATGCAAGCCATCAGATGTTATTAGTGCAGACAGCCAGTCTGATAACACTTAAGACTGGAGCCTGCCTGGATTGCCATGTTGGGATTCCACAGCTTACTTGAAATGGCCCACTATTAATTTATCATTTAATATTAATTTATTTATAATTTTTCTTTCAAAGACTTTGAAGATGGTTCTGAAGAATGATAAGCTTTTCAACATTTTTCAGACTGTATTTCCCCCCTGCTACATGGCTTCTTTTGTAGCTACATGCAATAGCTGCTTTAATTGGCCACTTGCTGCAACAGTAAATATTCCTTCCATATGTATGGAACAAGTAATAAACCAGTACATTGTTTCTGTTTAATAGGTCTTTCTTATTAGTGCCATCCATATGTAAAATCCATTACAGTAACAAAGAAAGAGCACAGCGAGGTCTGCTAAAAATGAGTGAGCTCGTCCTAAACACGCAAAATCCCATTTCCTTCCTCTTTTGGGACGCGTATCAGTGAATGAACATCCCAGACCGCGAGGCATCAGAGACTCCAGGCCCTGACCTGATGTCTCAGCTCGGCAATCAATAGTGTGCTTTTTTTGAACGGAACTGGAGGTCTTGTTTGCACTTGTCTGCCAGACAAACCACACTGGTGGGGACTGGACGCGGGCTCTCGCGCTCAGGTGAAGGGCAGGTGTTGTGGCGTTCCGGGCGCCTGCGTTCCTGTTTGCATGTCTGGGATGATGGTTAAGGCCCTGTGCGTGGCTGTTTATGCCATCAGATGCTGGGTCTGTTCGGAGCAGAATGGCCACACACAAAGAGCCCTCCGAGCTCACATATGGCATTTCCCATTTGTTTGTTTCTTTTCTTTCTCTCTTCTCTTTCTTTCTTTCTTTCTTTCTTTTTTCTTTCTCCTTCTTTCTTTTCTTCTCTACAGCCACCAAATCGTCTGTCTGTTTTATCATGCAGTATGTTGTTAGTATTCTGTTTGATGCATGTGAATAGTGCTTTCTGCTAATACCACAGATTGAGCAGTGTGTTATCTGTCCTTAACATTACAGAAGTGATCTCATGCAACATTGCTTTTGTAATGGTCAAAACATGACTGTCTGTATCCATAGAGCGATGAGCCTGATGTGGTCCTCATAGTTCTCTCAGAAGGTCAAAGCTACTCTTCGCAGTTGTTGTTGTTGTGCAATCAACTGAAATGACTGGAATGTACTAGCTTTATCTGGAGACAAACAGTGCGAACAGTTGATTGGAAAAACTAGATTGAAAGCAAGTTTTCTCGTCCAGAGCCACCACCTGGAAATTAACTGCATTTGAATCAATGCATTTTAGTCCATTTACAGAATGGCACAGGTTGGGTATTTTTTTTATATATATATATATATATATATATATATATATATATATATATATATATATATATATATATATATATATTTTATATATATATATATATATATATATATTTCATTAACAGTATGTGTGGTTGTGGATTGTTCTTGTGCATTGTAACTTTTTACATTCACTGTTGAAGTCACATTTGCTTTTAAAGTTCAAATTACCTTTTTTTAATGTCACTATTTTGGCCCTTGAAATCAGCCATTGAAATATTTTTTTATGCATTCCTATAAGCCACGATGCATTAAACATAACAAGTGTACAGCTTGTATTTGCATTTGGATTGTCAACTCTGACCAGTTCCCAACATCAGAGAACAAAGTAAATCATTCTGCAACTTAACAGAGTAATTTTTTTGTGTTTGAGTGTGGTTGGGTGTGTTGTGATGCCTATCACCTGTGACGCATATAACCACAGGTAAGGCACTGTCAACAGGTATGCAGACAGTTGATGTTGCATGTGTATGGTGTCTGTGTGGGTGTGTGTGTGGTCCTGCATGAGTTATGTCAGGACAGAGCGAGATTAGAAGAAAACAGAAGATGAGATGCCATACTATGAGTGAACATAGTGTAATCCAACCCCTATCTCTCCCTGTCTGGGCTTGTTCACGTTGTCTGCCTTTGTTATTTAACATGTGAAGTTTGCCTTCTGCATTGAGCATCATTGCATTCAAGAATGCACACTGTACTCTGAAAAGGCCAATGGAGATGAGGTAATGCGTAATATACTATATTTTAAGACATTTACTAAAACTCAGCTGTGATATAATGTTCTATGTTTGTGCAGTATCACTGTTCTAACTTTAAATTGTGCTGCTTTAAAAAAAAAAAAAAAAAAATTGTAGTCTACAGTGGTCTTTTTTGGCTGGGATATTAAAGCTTGTAGGATGAAGTGGGTATTTATAGACTCAAATGCATGGCATTTCTTTTCACATCCTGTAGAATGTCTTGCTCATGGTGGCAGAGGCCTTCCTGGAGCAGAGACAGGAAGTCCCTGACGTGTTCCTCGGCGAGGGTACGATAAAGCCGGGTCTACAGTCTGTGCTACTTTTAGAAGACCCTTTAATGTTGAAATGAAAGATGCCTTAAACAACAGCAGCCCTGTTTCTTACCACACACGCACAAACACACATCTATACATGCAGTAAATTCCCAAATCACATTCACACCACTTCAAACTCAAACCAACTTGTAAACAAGGCCCTAAAGAAAAAAAAAAAGATCAACATTTGCATGTCTCCATCCAGATTTAGCTTCTGGCATTCCAATCCCTTTCTGTTTTTTTCAATATGAACTCCCCATGGATTTTGTAATTGCTGCCGACTGGATGGGAAATACTGTTTACATTCTGTTCTGGGTTTGAAGAACTTGAATTTGCAATCAATTTTTTCCCCCTTTAGTTCTTGTTGCCTCTGAGGTCTTTGTCAGTCATAGGCGCAGGGAGAAGTTCCAGCTTGAGTCAGATGTCATCCTGGATAAAAATATCAGCTCTATCTATTTTGTCTCAGCTTGTAAAATGTCCATTAATATCTTTGTGTTGGGAGTTTGGATAGTGTTCGGCCTGGATTCACAGTGCTGATGTGACATATTCATAAATTTACTCTGGAATCTGAACTGCTGCTACTGGTTTAGCAAATCAATGGCAGCTTAGCCTCAAGTCAAGTTTGCCTTTTTTTTTTTTTTTTTTTTTTAACTGTGCCAAGATGCCGGGAAAGGTTAGTCACTACAACAGACTCGGTTCCTCAGCCAAATGCGCCCAGACAAGGGTAATCCCTCAATACCCGAAAAAATCTTGAGTCCTTGTTGCTGTCAGAAAAGAGGAAAAACCGGTAGGGCAGTTTTCTCCGCCTGTTGTTGGGGAGCGGCATGGTGCTGCTGCTTGCCTCTGTGTGTGTGTGTGTGTGTGTGTGTGTGTGTGTGTCTGTCTGTCTGCCTGTCTCTCAGGAGTGTGTTGAGTGTCTGAGCGTTGGTATGCTCGTAGCCGAGACCTGCTGGCCGCCACAGCGAGCAGGAGGAGCCGCTCGTTTGGCCATGGGAATGGGGGGAGAGGTCAGGCCCCCAGCCAGCAATCTGCACCACCAGCACCCGTCCCCACGGCCACCCCACCTCACTTTCTCTCTGTCTGCTAACTCACACTCTACCCCCACCCTAGCGCCTGCGCACACACACACACACACACACAGGCTGACATAGGCCTACATTCTTTCATCTCTCTCACTGTCTCTCTTCATGCGTTGTCTCTGTCGTTTCCCCTTAACACTCTGTGGCTGGATTTTTTCATTTTCTTCCTTTCTTTCTCTCCTTCCCTCTCTTTTCCCCTCTCCCTTTGACTTTATCTTTTCCCTCTCTCTCTCTCTCTCTCTCCCTCTCCCTCTCCCTCTCTCTCTCTCTCTCTCTCTCCCTCTCCCTCTCTCTCTCTCTCTCCCTGTCTGGCTGGACTTTCACAAGGGGCCTCACACAGTTCAACCGAACCCCCGACGCCAGCTGCATAATTAGCTGTCCGTTTCAGATGAGTGAGAATGTAGGAGGGTAGAGGGGAGACGGACTCCCCCTCCCCCACTCTCTCTCTTTCTCTTTCTCTCTCTCTCTCTCTCTCTCTCTCCCCCTCTCCCTCTGTCTCTCCCTCTCTTTTCTCTTTTATCCCTCGATCAGACGTTGCGCTCATTCCTGCGAGCATGCCCACGCACTCAGAGAATGCCCTCATTGGCCTGTCTTTTCTTTTTTTTTTTCTTTCTTTTTTTTTTGTTTGCCTTTAAGTTTGTTCAAACTTTGAGTCTCAACTTGCTCACTATCATCAAAGTTCATAATTTCAATACTTTTGATGATATGATTTATTGATTTAGTCTACATTTTTTTTTATGGGCTTTTTCCCACGGGATGATCTGACCAGGCATGTCATGTTGAACATTAGAAAGAAAACCATTGCTTGTAATTCAAATATTTACTCAAAAAGTAAAGTGTTAGTTTCAGGCAAATGGCACAGTTAGATATAGTAAAACTGCACGGGATGAGAGAAAGGTTCTGTTTTAAACTCAGTGAGTCACCATTAGGGTTGTAAAAACTAACTTAAAATGGGCAGGGTGAACCCAGGAGGATTTCAGTAGCTCACAGTGAACTGTTTTAAAAATGTTTACTGTGGTGGATACTGCTATTCTATTTTTTTTTTTTTTTTTTTTGTTTTTGCTGACTTTTGTCAGAAAGCAATAATGTCAATAAAATGTAAAAAGGGCTGAAAAAAAGCTTTGTCAGTATTTTTACTCAAACACTCTGTGGTGTCGGGTTTCGAGTACAAGTCCTGTGAAAGTTTTTTCCATTGTCTGTTAACCTTGCGATAACATTGAAACAGCTGATGTCCTCCAAATCATTAGTTCTCACTGTTATATTTGTACATGATACCGAAAGCTCCAGCATGATATGCTGAATCGAAATAACAGCGTTTATGAATAAATATTTATACATAGATGTGCTTTTTAAACAAAGGACTCTGGTGCAGTTGACAGACAAAAAAGTGTGGGGAGAGAGAGAGAGAGGAAGAAAAAAAAGAGAACAGCAATTTATTTGCTTCTGTGCAGAAACATCTGGAAAGTGTTTGAGGGAAGTGCTTGTGAATTAGGAGCCATGGGAAAGAGCTGGACTCCCATTCCCTTTTTTCCTCCCGAGAGGATAGATAATGCAGGAAGACCGGACAGCAACCTCCGAGATGGCCGGCACTCCTAAAACAGGTGTTCGCTGTCACCTCTCCCGAAACCAAAGCGATTTTCTAAGTCACCGTTAAAAGGGCAGACCATGCTCTTGTCATGTTGTTCCAATATGGTCTAACCTACATCTTATTTACTTTTTCTGAGGCGGCACGGCATGAACCAGTATTTAGCCTGATATTCTAGTTAGCCCCTGATGAAAGGGATTTTCTTTTTTCAGTTCAGTGTTGTGGTGGATGGGAGACTCTGCCTTTCTCATTTACTAGAAGAAGAAGTAAGCACAGAGATCAAAGTCTCCCAGACACCAGTAGGTTTGTTGCTGCTGAGGCTAATGATGTCTACCCCCCCTCTCTCTCTCTGGAGCAAGCCTCTCTCATCTCCCTGAAATCCCTCAATCTTCAGAAGATGCCTACTCTTTATCACCAGTCGGGATTCTTACTCTTAACAAACATAGATCCATGTTGTAAGCATTTTTTTTAAGGAGGGGGGGTAGGTTGTATTTTAATACAGTGCCATCTTGCATACAGATTACTTGGCTGTAAAAGCAGTGGCCTAAAATAAATATTTGAAAAATCACGCTTCAGCTGGTCCAAGGAGCTCTGGTTGTGTCTCCACGCAGGTGAGGCGAAAGGCAGAGTAGTAGGGTTTTAGGTCAGGACTTTTTGTGCTGACTTTATGGTAAAATAAGAAATAGAGTCAATAACCTTTTCCTGTTGAGCACAGCGCTTTTCATTCTCTTAAATGTACTGGTCTGGGTTTTTTAATCTCTATGAAGTGGTCAGGGTGTGAATGAGGTACATTGTTATTGCTCAGTAATAGATTTCTATAAATGCAAGCCCTGTTCATTTTGGAATATTTTGATATTAAGGTCAGAATGAAAATCAGCAAGTTGGTTATTGGCATCCATTTGTTTTCAGGCTCTCGAGGGGGTTCAGGTACTGGGAAATTATTACCTAGTTTCTATACGAGTAAGCTATTCAAACGTTAGAGGCTCTGTGTTTGTGCAAATAATTGACCTCATAGATAATCACATTTTCTCATAACACAACTTCAAATGTTTAATTTTAAACCATTTTTTATTCATCAAAATAAATAAGTAAAACACAGGACCCAAATATGCAAAGCAAAACAAATATTTTCAGTTTCTCCAGCTAAATCTAAGTGTTACACTACAAGTGGTTTGGTGCAATCACAGCAAATAAATTTGAATTTTACATGGTGGACTGTGGAACATGAGGCCTAAAAATTATCAACCGAGTGGATCACCTTTAAGAAAAATCAGATACAGTGGCCAGCCCCAGCTGCTAGACTAATGAGCTGACTAATAGTTTAATAACCTCATCTGATAGAAAATACATTTTTGAATCTGATTGCAAATCTAATAGACACCTAAATGGACCCAAATTATTTTTCCTGTTTAAAAACAAAGATACACTGTCAGTACTCACATTGCCGTTGTGGCACTCCCACTAAGTAATGTTGTTGTAGGTTTGCACTACAGAGAGAGGTCTGGGATCTTCAGCTCTCAGAATGAGGGTAATTCAGTGTTCTAATGGACTTATCATCAGATACAGAGCTGCCCTTTGGTGCACTCATGGTTTTGTGTTGGGCCTGTTTGTTGCGTTTGTATGGTGGCAGAATGAGAGCCGATTGTGTGGTATGACCTCTTCTAGTCCATTGTACACCGGCCTGGCTCAACCGCCAGGTGACCGCATCAATGATGAATCAAGTTTGTGTTAGGTTACGTGAGATGTCAGCCGCTCAGACACACACACACACACACACACACACACACACACACACACACACACACACACTTTCTCTCCTTGGCAGCCATCCTCATTTTGATGGCCAAACCAGAAAGTGTCAGTATTGCACCAGACTTCCAAGGAGTGGAGTGCGTATAGAGAGTGTAACGTCGTCTCCTCGCATTCTTCAGCATTGTTGCAGAAGCCCATGCAAAATCGCGCCGTAAATCATTGTTTGCCGGAGCTGAAGCAATTTGTAAGCCTCATGCACCGACACACCAAACAAAAATAGCCATTCAAGGCAAAGTCAGGGGGCTCTCTCGGAAACGATAACATCAGAAACACCGGCACTCCCCAGAGAATAGCCCCGCGTTTACACGGGCGCTCCGCGAGCCCCGCTGACCTGGGACCCCGCCACCGGTGGAAAACGGCCAATTGTGTGCGTCCTCATCTGGATGTTCTGAAAAGCCCAGTTGGCTGGAAAGTCACCCTGCTGAAAGCGCTTTGTGATGAGATGGGGGAGCGCGTCAGACAAGGCCATAAATCAGACCCTCTCTTCCTGCCAAAGGCCCTATTGTAGAGCCGGCGAGTGGAAATAAATGGATGGCCTGCGTCTCCAGCTGCCCAGATAACATGTCCTCTGTAGGTGTCCAGGGCTCTGCCTGGACAGACAGAGAGCGATGGATGCAGGGTGGGGAGAGGGTGGACGAGGGACGCTTAAGCGCAGAGCTGCTTGTCACTTATGAGTGTTTCACATCTTATCAACAGGGTCGCACAGCTGCAGGCTTTGGTGTTAGCTCTCATTTCTTTAACTGAGTATTAGCCTTCCCCAAAAAAAAAAAAAAAAAAAAAAAAATTTTTTAGACAGCATAACCTCACACGTTCAAGTACACTTCACCCTCTGTGGAAAGCTCTTGCGGGTGGTAAAGTGCTCCGCTGTGGATACCTGGCAGATTGAAAAGCACATTTACTGAGGGGTTCAGTGTTTCCACGGGGCTGATTCCAATCCGCTGTATTCAGTTCCCATGCTTGTCTGGAATAGGCTGGCTTAGTTGTTCTCCGGCATCTGTGCTATGTGCAGGCTTAGATCACCGCACAGCGCCCCGGTGATGTCATCAGGGAAATGGGCCTTGGGAATCCCAGACAAGTTTTAAACAATCCCCACAACCCCCTCGCATCCCCCCGGCTCCCCCCAGCCCTCCCGCGCCCTTTCCACACATGCACACCCCTCAAGTGTTCTGGCCAAAAGGCTTCTCCTGAATGTTGAAAGTTGTCAGTAGGAACAATCCCCCCCCCCTCCCATCCCAGCACCAGTAGTACCTCACACCCAAACTGAGACCCAGCCAGACGCGGGTCAGTCAGTGTCGGCCCCCAGCTTCACTGCTACGGAGCAAAACAAAACAAACCCTTTGGCGGGGGTGTCCGTGCCCAGGGAGAGGGCCGCCAAAGTGCTGCCCCCGGTCTGCCGTCAGCAGGAGCACAGCGGGGCGGGTGTGGGGGCTGGGGGTGGATCTGGCTCCAGCGTAGACTCTGGCTGAACTCTCAGCTTTAGCCTGAAATAGTTATTATTAGTGACCTGAAAATCTACAGGAGCCCTGGAAATGAAAGCCAGATGCTGAGAGGGGGAGTGGAAAATGATATTAAGGGTTCAGATGGAGCCTGCAGGGAGAGGGCCTGACATGTTTTTCCGTGTCAGGGGGCCGTGGGGTGACCCTGGGGAGGTGGGGTGGTGTTGGAGGGTGGAGGTTAGTTTGGAGATGGTGTGTGTGTGTGTGTGTGGGGGGCGATAGTTTTCCCTGAGGCTCACACCTCTACAACCGCAGCCTGGGGCCGCCTCATGGCTACCGGAAGACCACCTGACTCATGACAAGGACTCAGGTTTTTGCGTTCGCTCAAAAACTGTGTGTGTCTGTGTGTTTTTCCTTTTGCATATTCTCAGGCTGAGAAGTGGAAACAGCCAGCAGTTTAGCCAGCAGTTTAGCCAGCAGTTTACCCCCCCCCTCTCCTCTTCCCCCCTCTCCTCTCAGCGAGTGTATAAAAAAGTTTATCCCTGGGTTTTTAATACGATTGCTGTATAAAAACGGGCAAATCCTCTGGCTGGCCCTCTCCTCTGTGAATTCCCATATCTGGAATAATGGCCGGCTCACCTTGTTAACAGAGACGTATTTTGCTGGGGCCTAATAGAGGCTCGTTAAAGGTGGTCCTTCACCCCCGGTCTGCAGCAGACCGGCTGACTTGGGGGCCGCAGAGACCTGCCGCTCCGTGGAGCAGGGGCCTCATTTATCGGCTGGAGGGAGGGAGGGAGGGAGGGAGGAAGGGATGGGATGGGAGCGAGAGAGAGAGAGAGAGGAAGAGGAAGAGTCAGACTGTCACCGCGGTCTGCAAGTTAGCCTAATGAAGGTGGTTTGGGCCTGCCAGCCCAGCCGTGCTGTGGTGAGGAGGAGGAGGAGGAGGAGTCTCTGGTTGGTTCCCTGGAGTCTGTCGGGATGGCCCGATGCAGTCGCTAAGAGAGCAATTATGCCGAGAGAGACTGCTCTCATTTTGGCATTATGCACACATGTGTATGTCGATGTTTCAAAAATGTGTGTGTGTTTTTTGGGAAATGTGCGTGCAGACACACACACATGCATAATTGTATGCACTGCAATGCACTGCCAGACAGCTAATACTCACTAGTAGTCGTTACCACTTACGATACTCAAGTGAACTTTCCATTAAGTGGGCCTGTGTGTTCATGCTTCCCCGATTATGCAGCGAACAGATGCTTTATAGTCCCTCCATCATAAAGAAGGCCTCTAACGGAGACTCTGAAGATTGGCAGCGTCTGTGCGCCCGCGACTTTATCGCAGACTGTTGTTAATCTCAAAGGCGTCTCGCTCACACCACAATGCCACACATTTCGGGCACTTCTTCTTCAGGGGCCATTTTTTCCCCCCACTTTCCTCTTTATGACACAAGTATAACTTCAAATGGGCAGCAGTAATCTGCTATTCAAAAGTAGATGTGCTACTTTTATAATATTAGGGTATATATTGATAGGGAAAAATACATCTGCACCATCGGACGATGTGCAGCTTTAAAAAAGAGGAAGACATTCATCCATCCGTTACCCAACTGACAGAGGGGAGTGGCCGGGATTGTTTGGATTTTATGGGGGCTGGATAGCATCACTGGGCAGAGGCCTGTGATGGCTTCACTGGCCGCTGGCCAGGGTGTGCTTTTAAACGCTCACTCTACAGCGGGCGCCCCTTCATCCCGGGGAATCATCGCCACATAATGAAGTGGCCTGTCGGTGCTCAGCCGCCGCTGGCCGCTATTGATATTGACAAAGGCGAGAGTGGGCTTTGATCTTGCAGATCGCTCCGATTGCAACCGTGTGGAATGTGTTTGTGAGTGTGTGTGTGTGTGTGTGTGTATTGCATGTTTTGCAACACACTTCTGTGAATCCATCTTTGGGTCTTTTTGGAAGCGCCTGCCCTCGCAGGCACATATTGTTCCAGGTGTTGACCTCGGAGAGTACGGTCGGTCTGTCCATCCATTCGGAAACCTCTCGCACACAGATGTGTTTCGTTGATCTCCTAACACTGAATAAACAGAACAAAGCAGAATCAAGCCAGAAAGTGGGGTGGGTGGAGGCCTGGTATTATGTGATTTTAAGATCAGCCCATCTAAACCATTGCAATCCCTCATTAAAGCATTTTTTTTTTTATCTTGGGGGGGATAATCAGATAGTTTAGATTTATTTTAATCCCAAACGTTACTTACACTGTGTCGTGCTCTGTATTAACTCTGTTAGGCCCATCAGGGGCAGGATTAGTTGTTGTAAATGCAGGAACATCCATCAGGCCCGGTAGGTATTATTGGTTATGTAGCAATGGTCTGGCATTCCCCCTTTCCCCCCTTCTGCACAACGGCTACATTTACAGTGGCCATCATCAAACTCGCGAGCTGCAAAATAAACAAATAAATAAATAAATAAAAAAAAACGAAACAAAATGTCTCCAAATCAAGATGGCGGAACCTCTTTAGTGAGGTTTGGCTTGACCCTGCTGTATGGATGAGGAGGACCTGTTATATAATTTGAACACGAAACATTACTTAGCACACACAAGCTCTTATGGTGGTTTTCGATGTGTCACACAAATGCACTCTTAATGGCTTGATCAAACGTGTGCTCTTTTTTTGCTCTATTCAGAGTGTAGAAAATGCTTTTCCCAGCGTGTCACAAAAAGTGCTCTTAAATACCTAGATCAGACACATGCTATTTCAAGTCTGCCTCTTTCTTCACAAAGAGAGAACAGGGCCCCATAGGCCCTAGGTGTGTGTGTGTGTGTGTGTGTGTGTGTGTGTGGACAGGTTATGGATGATTAGGTCTCCTGGATGGCTCTTCACGTTGGCTTCTGTGGCCACTCTCTTCCACTGTAGTCAGCTGGAAGTGTGCGAGTGTGAGACTGAACTTTGCTGCGTAATCTCACCACCAGCATGTATGTTGAGCTGAAGAAACTGGAAGGAGGATGCCTGTGTGTGTGTGTGTGTGTGTGTGTGTGTAGTAGTGTGATTTGGCAGCGACTGTTGCTCCCTGGAGGCATTGTAGTAAAAAGGGGAGCGCTCTGGAACGAAGGCGGGCGCTCGTGACAGAACGCACTGGGAAAACCACAAGCCAGACGAGCCCATTCCGCGCTGCTCCGACACAGCACTCCCCATGTTCCTCGTGTTCGAAGCAGCTTTCACTGGAGGCCGGCCAACCCTGCGGGGAACCCCCCCCCCCCTCCACCCTCCAACCCCCCCCCCCCCCCACGCACACATACTCACACAGAAACACACACACAGAAACACACACACACACACACAGCTCTCCTCCTCCTTCCATTCAAACCGCGCTGATTAAGCAAGACGGCTGCTGAAATGGCAGGGCAAGCTTTTGAAATGGAAAACAAATTTGAGAAAATAAACCGAACGTGGATTCCCCTACAGCTTCTCCAACACCCCCCAGCCCCCCACCTCAGCCCACCCCCGAACTCTTCTCTTCCGCCCCAACCACCCCAGCCCCCCCCCCACCCCCACCCGCACCCTGCCTCTCCTGGCCCGCCTGCCTGCCTGTGGGAGAGCGAGTGGTGCTGACAGGCGGCCTGGCTTCCCCCGACGCTCACTTCCTGCGCTGCTTTCAGCAGAGCCTCAGTCAGAGCCAGCCCAGCCCGGCCCGGCCCGGCCCGGCCCAGAGCATAGCGGGAGCGGTAGCCATAGCGATGGGTCAGCTCAGACAGGCTGGCTGACTCACACAGTGATGACGGACCTGACACACACACACACACACGCACACACCAGGATGTGCATTCTTGATGATGGTGCAAAGAGGAGCTGAGTGGGAGGTGAGCAGACTGCCCTCTCCTCACAGCCGCCTCGGCCTCATTGGCTGCGAGCTGTGTTGGGCCGAGACTGAACTCAAATCAGTAGGCCAACGTGAGGCCGTGCCTTTCTCTGTCGGCAACCCTAGCCTCGTGAATTACGAGGGGGTGGCCAGAGCTGATCCCTGATCAGAGTGTGTGTGCTAGAGTAAAGATCTGAGCGCGGAGGATGGACCCTGAGGGACTCGTCTTTGAGCTTCCTCGCAATAAACGAGCTCATCAGTGACCGATTAAAGGTCCAACAGTTCAGTTCGGCAGAAATGGGACCAAATGTATATTTAACAGCTTCGTGGAACACGCTCTATACGGTCTGACGGTCATTCTGATGCTGCCGTCATTTCCTCCTTGACCATGTCCATGTTTGTGTTATATATGTGTTATACACATGCTGTTGCCTCTCCAGTGCTGTTGAACTCCAGGCTTAAGCCTTGGCTTTTTGAAGTGGACTCTTTCAACCCCGTCCCCCCCAGCTCTCTCCACTGCCTGCACCCCCTCCACCTCCCCCTGTCCGCACATCAGCGCAGAGTCACGGTTGGAGCCCAGAGTGCATTTCGGCCGGGGCTCTGAGCTTTGCCAAATGTGTCATATCTGAGCGTCCTCCAGTTTTGAGCACTGTGTGTGTGTGTGTGTGTGTGTGTACTTGAGGGAAGGGTGCACTGGGACTTGTGAGTCACATTTTCTAGTGTGTACATTTGTGTGTGCACTGCCAATTTAGAGTGTGTGTGTGTGTGTGTGTGTATATGTGTGTGTGCGCTGCCAGTACCCCTTCCCGTGTTTTTTTTAGGGTGGGGGAAGAACACGTGTGCCCGGCAAGCGAACAGGCAGAAGGCTCTCTCTCTCCCTCTCTCTCTCTCTCTCTCTCTCCCTCTCTCTCCCTCTCTCTCCAAAGGTCTGAAAAATTGAGCAGTCGAGGCGATGCGATGCAGCAGGCCCACGGATGCAGGGGCGCTGGCTGGCTGACTGACTGACTGCGGGCGGGCGGGCGGCTGAGATGGCCTCGGCGGCATTCTGTCAGCGATAAATACTTTAAGCGTGGGGGGAGGCCGAGGCAGGCTGGGCTGGAGCACATTTCATGCATTATTAAGCTAATGAGAGGCGAGGTGTTCCTGCGAGGCTGGAGGAGGAAGACAAAAGATCCTGCACTTCCACATCTCGCACCGGTGTGTCTCTCTCTCTCTCCCTCTCCCTCATTTCCTTTTTTCGTTATTTCTCTCCTCTTCCTCCATCTCCTTTGCCCTCTTTCTCTACCTCGCTCCCTCTCTCCTCCCCGACTTGTGTAAATGCTGGGGGGAAAAAATCTGCATCCACAAACGCGAAGTGTGAATATGTATTCCCATGAAAGCTAGCTAGATAATATTTTATGGAAAGCAGATGCACGGTGTCCCTGAAGAGACCCCCCCCCCATGGGAGAAATCCTCATGATTGTTCCTGATTCCTTCCTCTCCGCCATTTCCACTCCGCGTTGGGGTTTGTCATTCGTTGTTTCGTTCGTTCATTCGCTCGTTGTTTGAATGGATCGCACGCCGTCGACTGGTTTCTTCAGACAGCTTTGTGTGGCCTTTCTCTGCTCTCTTTTTCTCACTGCCCCTTAGTCAGGGAAATACCCACAGTCTTGTTTTTTGAGGGGTTTTCTAGCGCTAATCTGCAAGAGAAGGGAATTCAGAATGAAAATATGGCGCATAACATGATAGTGCTGAATTATGGCCGGGCTGTTTGAGTGAGGGCATCTGGGGCTAAAATTAGCGGCCAAAGTCTGAATCAGCACAAGGCTCCAGTAGTTTCCACTCAGGACTGGAGGCTTTCTGCTGGCTGAGCTTTTTCTCTCTCTTCTCCCTCTGTCTCTGTCTCTCTTTCTCCCTCCATCTCTCTCTCAGTCTTTCTCTCTCCCTCTGTCTCTCTCTCTCCATCTCTCTTTCTTGCTCTCTCTGTCTCTCTTTCCCTCTCTCTCTCCCTCGGTCTCTATCTTACTCTCTCTGTCTTTCCACTATCTCTACTTTCTTTCTTTTCTTTCTTTCTTTCTTTCTTTATTTCTTTCTTGCTTTCCCCTATTCTATCTGTTCTTCTCCCTCTCTCCCTCTCTCTGTGTTGAGGCTGAGACTCTCATGGCTGTGACCTGACAGCGGAGTGTGGTCTGAAGGCGTTGAGGGTGATTACCTGTGATGTGCTGACACGTTGGAGCCCGCCGTCTTTGAAGCACAGCACCAATCAGGGAGGGGCGCGAGGGTTTGGGAGAGGAGGGGCAGCCCATATGCCCTGTACACATGCATTCAATCGCTCAGGCCTCCTCTCTGCATTTTCCTCTGTTTTTTTGGGTCTCTGTCCCTCTCTCTTTTGATGCTACCCTCATTTTCTTCCTCGTTTACCCTTCTGTCGGGGTCTACCTCTATTTGTCTTTGTGTTCCTCTTTTTTTTTTCTTGACTGTGTTTTTTATACACACACACACCATCTCTTCAAAAACACCCACATGGTAATCAAATTACGACAGGCATATGGAAAACACTTAGGCGGCATCCACACCAAGAATGCACACACACACAACTCTCTTTCCTGAAACCACTGGCACAGGAAAACACATGTGCGCATGCGCACACACACACACACACACACACAGAATATCTCACATATGCACAGACTATCTGCTCTTGTAACAGGAGGCCTAAATGCAACAAAGTGCTGAGGGAGTCCCTCAGCTGCCATCTTGCTTTTACCTTTCCAGGTCTTGCAAGGTTGGTACTCACAGCATGTAGGCAGAGCCATGAAGAGTGGAGGCCTTTGGAGATTACAGAGACAAGGCTGTAGATGGGGGAAGTTTTGTGTGTTGTTTGCTATCAAGATTTGTGTGTGTGTGTGTGTGTGTGTGTGTGTGTGTGTGTGTGTGTGTGTGTGTGTGTGTGTGCACGTGCGTTTGTGTGTGGGGGTAGCTGTATGTGGGAGAGGCTGTGTATCTTTGTGAAGTAAGTGTGTGTGTGTGTGTGTGTGTGTGTGTGTAACCGTGTGTGTGTGTGTAACCTTGACGGTCTGTATTTGTTTCAGTAGATAAGAGCGATGTGTTTGAAAATGTGCGAGGGAGTCAGAGGTGTGTTTTCTTACGGAAAAGCGCTGCCCTGTGGCCAGCGTGATGGCCCCATGCGAAGGCAGCCGCCATCTCTCTCTCCCTTTTATTTGATGCTTATATTCATGGCTGCTGCCGTGAAGGTCAACGGGCTTAACCAAACCTGTTTTATAAAGCACAAAGAAATATGGCCGTCGGCCAATGGCCTGCCTTGCCAGTGTGTGATCTCCACATCACCACCCACCCTGGCCATGGCTCCTGCCTGGTCAATGAAGGGAAGAAAGGACTGATCCAACTGACTCCTTCAGTTGTTTGTTTGTTCAGTGTTTGAAGAAGTTTATTTCCTAAAATGATACAAGTTTTTTGGGGAGGTGAGGTCTGCACGAGGCTTGTTCTCCTTCCAATCCAAAATGCAAAATGTTCGATAATGTTTGTAATGGCTGTAATGTTAAGTATATTTTTCACTGGAGCTGTCATTTGCGTCATTGTCTTTGTGTGCCTGTTCGGACATGCGTATCTCTCAAATTAACTGGCAAGTCTTTTCAGATGACATGCAGGCATGAATGCAGATACAAAGCTTGTGACGTTAATTACCCTGCAAATGCCAGAACGTTTCAGAAACGTTTCAACACTCCTCGGCAGGCCAAATGTTCATGACTGAGATAACAGCTTGATATCTCTCTTGCTGTGTCCTCTGTCCTCACCTGTTCTCCCCCTCATGTCCAACATTTCTCCCGTGTTTAAAGAGACATTGCTCCTTTTTTGGCCTTTCATTGCTCATCCTTTTGCATGTCCATCTAAAGTCATCTTCTCTTGTTGTATTACCAGACCTGTTTGGGATTTTCGAGCACGACCCAAATGCTGAGAGAGATGAACTGAAAACACGATCAGCGGATTTGTGTCGTTTACAGACAACATGCCCACCGTGTTGATAAACAACACTGCCTCAATATTAGCGGCTGAAGATAAGGGAGAGGCTCGCTTTGTCCCTCTGACTCAAAGCAGTACTTTGATCCTGTAATGAACGTGTGCATTGGGTGCATGCGTGATGGAGCTCGCACACTCGTGAGTCAGTATCACACGCAGGCACGCACCGACACCAGAAAAGCCCTCAGTATGCCATTTTAGAACCTCGCACCGCCATTTTCCATAATGACTTAAAAGCACGCTTTTGCGCGTCTCAGGGGGATTATCATCCGTCTGGGCTGCGAGACTGGGATTTCCCTCACGGCTTCGGTGGAAAGTTATTAGAGGATTCGCAACTGGCTCAGCAGGTCTTTTCCATGCCGGGTGAAAGCCGAGGCTACCATGCGTCTAAGTGAGCGCAGGGTAGCCTTGCCCACATGCCTGATAAGGCTCAGCTCCCCAATCCACCGAGCTGTGGGCACAATAAGGCCGCTCGACAAGTTAAAACTAAATCAGCTTTTCGAGCACTGTGCCGCAGAAGACTTTGAAACAGAGGGATTTTCGGCCTTAGCGGGGACATCAGGCCGAACAACCAAAACTAACAGCTGAAGTGAAATGATACAGCCACGTTAAGAAATGTGATATTATCAGGGATGTGTACAAGGCGGTCGGCATCCTGTCACAAATCGGCAGCCTTACAAGACCCTATGATCCTTTCTCATTTCCCATAATGTAGTCACTGTTCATAGTGTGTATAAATCTTATAAAGGTGAGGGCTGTGTGGCTTCTCTGCTTGCACGCATTCAGTCAGTCTCCTTTGTTTAGAAAATAGGGCACCGAGGGGGCTTGGGATGACTCTACCCCACTGAGAGTGAATGGAGGAAGGGCAGCAGGGCTACGTGAGAGCCCCAGCGCTCATGGCCCAAACCAGGTCACGCAGCGCGTTACTGTATGGCTGTGTCTGGACGCAAAAACAATTAACTGCTTGTTGTTCCCACACACACCAAAAAAACCCCAACCCTGCTGTTTTAATTCATTGTGCTCCGTTATGCTAATATTCAATTAGAATTCTGAATTCTAATTAATGCCTCGTAGAACTCAGACTTCTGAATAAACAGCTCCTCTTCCCCCTAGGGTTGAAAATGCAAATAGAGCGTCAGGGTTAGCTGCGGCGATGAATCAGATACCGTCATAATATTCCTCCGAATAATGTGGGGCTTGTTCCGCCTGGGCCCTGGCGCTGAATCCCGTTTTTTGTGAGGCCCAAGCACGGGCGGCAGCTTACTGGACCAGCCTGGCCTGGAGACGATGGCCGTCCTAATACTGCCGTCTCTGTTCTTGCAGGGAGGGGAGCCGGTGACATGCTTTTCATTTCACAACGTGTTAGTCAGCGTAATCAAATTGTGCTGCTCACTGAACACTGCTCCTTTAAATAAGCGGCTCATTGATACTGGGGCTCAGACGACAAGTTTCCTTGGCAATATGGCCTCCTGATTTGCACACTCGTGCCGCCCACACAAGGACTTCATGCCATTTCATAAAATGTGGCAAGCAGCAGTGTTAAATTTTTAAGCAGATTTGACTTTCTTTGACCGATCTTCTTAACAGACAGTTAGATTTCATTAGTCTTTCAAGTGATGGAACATGAAAGGCATAGAAGTAATGATATTGCTTTTAACAATACTATTACTAAAGTTTATACTACTAGTAATAGTGATACCAATGGTAATTTGTGAATAGCAGTATGTGAATCAATAATACATTTGTATAAATGTTTATAAATGTATAAACTCTTTGCTCTTATTTGTAATTCCATTGCTGTCTCCCTTCGCCGTCTGACAGGATCCACTGGAGGTTCACACACTCTCCCGGCTCCCTTCTCTGAAGGCTGCACCGTCTCGACTCTCTAATTAGTCGCAGTAAAGCTTGGAAACTATTTGAGGAATGCAGATATCGATGGGGGAGGCAGACAACTCCTACCGGCTTTCGTGTTTGTGTTCAGATATTGAACTGTAAGATGAGTACAGAATGTCTTCTCCGCCCATCTGTTACTGTCGTGGGACCTCAGACTGTTACCGTGGGTGCCAATGCAACAGGATGTTTCTGAAGGCTCACAATGGGTCAGGCCATTTTTTATTGGGTAGTCGCCTGTCTCTGGGGGATGCGCCATGCAGGCAGTGTTGAAGAATGTCTCTTAGCCTCTTGAGAAGAAACAAAAAGATACAGCCCACAGGAAAAACATAAAACCCCCTTAAAATTTCTGTTTTGTGTTTTGGAATTTGCATCAGGAGACAGGCCTCTTTTCAGCACGTTGCATCATCAGATTTAGTGGAAGCGTTGTAGCTTTCCAATCTTGATGAGATCTTACAACTCCCCAGTATTGTTTAAGTAGTAAAAAAAAAAAGTGTAAAAAGTCCCTTTTCAGTCTCCCTTAAACATCAATGTGACAGATTAAAAAAAAAAGCCTAACTCAGTGGGAGTACTACCTTTGTTTGTGCAAAAAGTGTTTGAAGCCAACCCATTGCTTACTGTAAAAGGGGGAAGTCACAGCTACTGAGATTGCACTACTGTGTTGTTGATGCATGATGAGTTGAACTCTCTGCTGCAGTCCCAGTGGACTGGTCCCTGTTGCACGCCTCTGGGAGGAAGGGAGAGAAAGAGAGAGAGAGAAGAGAGCGCCTTGCTCTAATTTGCACTAATGAAGAAGCTCGTCTTCTGGATGCCTGCTGCTAGGCAATTCAGCGGGCGGCGCAGCTGCCTCCTCTGAAGAGCCCCCCACTCGTCGTGCTGTCACGACGACGCGGCGCTGACGTCGCAGACACACCAAATGGCGCACAACACACTTTGCTCCGATGGGAGAGGATCTGTCAGGTGCGCTCATGCTGCCTACCGAGTGGGAGAGTCCCTTTCGATGAAGATAGCGGGGGCTGTCAGAGGAGTCGCGCCATCACTGCCGAGGAGGCCACGGCTCCTCCACGCACACTGGAGAAACGTTCGCTCTATATGTCAGCGTAGCAATAGAACTTGCGACGTCAGTACCACTTTAACACCCAATGGTGGGCTCTCTTGATGACCCATCCCTCCTATACAACACAAGGACAAAGATGTTTGTTGTCTCTGTTTCCTAGGCTTAGTTGTCTGTTTAAAGCTTCTTTTTTTTTTGCTTGTCTCAAAACAGTTCCTGTTTGTTATCAGGGGTCTGTTTTAACTGTTTCATGGTGAACCTTATCGGCACATCAGAAATCCGATATGCCTTGGTCAATTCTGAAAGGACGTTGTTATGCTGAAACGTTTTGGGGTTGGTGTGGGGTTTTTTTTCTTCTCTCTCTCTTTTCTTCCCTCGTTCTGTTGCCCACTCTGGGTGCATTTGAATGAGCAGTATGTTGGAATTCACCTCCATAAAGACCAACCTTTTATTCCCACCAGTACGAGGGAGTGGTTTCCTCTGTCAACAGCTACAACATTGTTGTTTGTCAATGAGCCATTGCTTGCATTACCATACACATGCATCATAATTGCATATTGGCATAATTGGAATAAACTGATGTCTGGTTTGGCTTTTCTGTTCATTCATTCGTGAGAGTTGAACAAACACAGTACTTACTGAACTCCGAGAGAGACTTACGTTTTTGAAAAGTCAATGAATGCAAACTGTGGTGTGGGTGCGTAACTGCGGCCAGAGGAGTGGGTGAACGACAGACGCGTGTCTGTCTGCTTCCTTGTGCTCTCCTTTCTTGCGTCAATGCCACTCTGGTCTACTTTTATTTGTCTTTTTTTCTCTGTCTGCGTCTCCTCCTCCTCTCCTCTCTTCTTCTTGCCTCTTCTCTTCCCTTTCTTTTGTATACGTATAAGTATATAAGTATATATACTCTTTTGATCCTGTGAGCGAAATTTGGTCTCTGCATTTATTCCAATCCGTGAATTAGTGAAACACACTCAGCACACAGTGAACACACAGTGAGGTGAAGCACACACTAATCCCGACGCAGTGAGCTGCCTGCAACAACAGCGGCGCTCTGGGAGCAGTGAGGGGTTAGGTGCCTTGCTCAAGGGCACTTCAGCCGCTTCCTACTGGTCAGGGTTCGAACCGGCAACCCTCCGGTTACAAGCCCGGCTACAAGTCCGGTTACAAGCCCGGCTTTGCTTATCCCTCTCTCTTTTCTCTCTGTTTCCTTCTTCCTCACCTTCTCCTCACCCACTCCTCTCCTCACTTGCTGCTCTTGCCTTGTCGGGTCTTGTCCTCCTCTCTGTGCTTCTCTCTCTTGTCTGGCATGTGATTCATTTGTCTATTAGGCTGTCACTCACAGGCTGGCCCGGGACATCAGCAGGCTTATTAGAGAGCGTTGATAATGTGATTCCCCCTCGCAGCATATGTTAAACTGCCGCCCTGATTTATGCCAGGCAGCTTACGCAGCCAAGCGCCTGGGAGCCAAACAAGCCAAGAGCTCCCCCACCCCACCCCCCTCTCCAGTCCAGCCATAGAGCATCTTTTTGGGGGCCCAAGCCCTGAGTAATGCCCCAGCACTCCAGGGTCGCCAGACGATATCTTAAAAGGTCAGCTGGAATTTATGGGGACGGCGCAGCAAGGTTGCTCTCTCACAGCCACACCACCCTTTCCTCCGTTACGAGGTGTTTATCGGGCCCTCGGTGTGGCTCGATCTTGTGTAAACTCCGAGTCATAATCGAGGGTTCGGCGAGATAAGTCGGCGTCCAAAAAAAAAAAAAAGAGAGAGGGTTTGTTCTAAATGCCAGTAGCCCATTATCTGGAGAGCAGCTCTGATAAGGCCTTTGGTAGCTGTTCTCTTCGAATGCAAAATAGATTAGAGCACTCAGAGCTGAGTTCGGTTAAGCAGCAGCAGAATATTTGAAGGGGTAGGCATTTACTTTATTTTTTATTTTTTGCCTTGTACGGTGGAGTTGCTCCCTTAGGCTGACAAACCTACTTGTTACTCCAGTCTGTGTGAAGGAACAAATCAGTTTCATGTAGTGCTGATGTCAAATCAATACGTACAGGGGTCAAGTGGCTGAGGGAATTTCTAGAGTGAACAGAGGGGCCAGAGTCTACTGCAGCTTTGGCACACTAGTTTTTTAGTTTAGTATACTAAAAAAAAATGAAAAATGATTAGCCAACTCATTTCAACTTGAGTATATGCTCAGTGTTGATTTGTGTAATTGACGTTATCACTTAAAGAGGTGCAATGGACCAGCAGGACACCAGGCAGTCATCGCTCTGGAACAATGAGACCTTAGTCTTGGAGACTTTTCTCGTTCTCCGCCCTGTTCCAAAATTGAATCATGTCCGTGATGTAGCTCCTATTCTGTAAATAATTTACACCTCTGAGTCTGCAAAAATATTTGTGCTTTGCCCTCCTGCTCAGTCGCCTCCCTGTCCTCTCCCCCCTCAAGCTGAACCTGTGGGGGGACTTTTCTTCTTTTTTTTTCTTCTTCTCCTTCTTCTTCTTCTTCTCTCTAGTGGCGGCTAGAGATGCAGACAGATCTGTTAAGGCAGGCGTGGAGAAACAGCTCCCTCAGTACCACCCCACACACACACACACACACACACTCACCCTACCCACCCCCCCTCGCTCTCCTGCCGGCCGCCCTCCCCGCTCTACATATGCAGCTGATAGCATCTGGCACGGCCCTCTCTCAAGGGAGCGCCGTAATCTGTTCCATCAGCGTTTACTACTGAAGAAATTAACTAAGACAAGCGCCGTGGACTGAGCCAGCAGAATTCTTCCATTAGGAAAATTATAAAGCCATTATGGAGAACAATTTGCTCCTTCATCCAAATGACTCCCTCTCTTGCTCTCCTTCTTTCTCTGTTTCTCGTACTGACTAAAGTGTGTGTGTGTGTTTGTGTGTGTGTGTGTACGTGTGTGTTTGGTTTGGTGTGTGTGGAGAGAGGTACAGACCAGGGTGTATTGCAGTTGATAGGGACAGACCGTGGCACTGTGGGAAAGGCACAGGGGTAAATTGTTATATTGTATTCACGTGCTCTTGGGTGTGTGATGGGCCGAACCGTCTGATTAGTCCATCTGTAACTGAAATAGGAGGCGGAGGAGGAACGGCTTGTGAGTGTTTTTGGACACTGTGGCTCTGTGCCCTGGGGGTACCTGTCTGGATACTCGTCACATGGTCACTGTTAATGTTCTTAACCCAAACGCCAGACAGAGGAGATGAGCTAGTCCATTTTCTTGATGAATTAATGGTGATAAGGCCGTCCGTTTGGGGAGTGGTTCTCTATAAATAAGCCTGACTTCCTTTTTCTATTAAGATGTTGGTTGTCCCTCTTTTTTCCATGGTGCAGATATTCTTTTTGTCTTATTTGTGCAGGTGAATTTGCCATCATGCGAACTTCAGTCAAAACAGTCCACAAGCATGCTGACACATGCTGTGCAATAAAAATGATTCCTCAGGTTTTAATGTACAATAGTGTAAGGTTAGGTTAGGTTCAGGTGTGAGAAAAAAAAACAAATTCCAAGGTGTGCGAATGAACATTTCTGTTCCATAGAGCCCTCAAAGCAGTCATTTACTCACAGACTGTGAAGATACAGTGTGGTGTACACCAAGTAGGCTATTCATTCAGTGATATCCCATAATTAGATATGTACACCATTAAAAGTGTCAACAGAGATAATCTGGGAGTTTACCAATAATAGCTTTGTAAATACTGCCTCACCCAAGTAGACTTATACCATGGTGGTATAAGAATAATCTACTGTATACTTATATACATGGGTGTTTGTAACTTTTAACTGATTTTTTTGCCAGAAATAAAATAAGAAATAAAACAGTTTAAAAATAGTTCAAGTGACTTTTAACAAGAAAATGTACAGTTTGTACATACTTTAGAATAGAGAAATATTCTACCTTTATGTTAATGCAATTTAAGAGTTTGAAGAGGAGGGGAATAGAAGATGAGGGTTTTTACATAAATACTGAGATGCCGAGATACTCAATCGTAAACAACACAGTGGACTGAGGAACAAGGAAAATCACCAATAATGATAAACCCTCGCTATCAACACAAATAGCCAACCGTGTTAGAGGGAAAGCTTTCGAGCCGTTCGTCTGCTATTGAGCAACCGCCTGCGTGAAGTCGTCTGTTTACTGGGATGAAGTGATTGAGTGGTAATGGAAAATTAGAAGAGGGCAGAGGTGAGATGTTGGCAGGGGGCCGGGGGTGGCATGGTGGAAGGGTGGTGGGGTTGAATCTGAAATCTTTTGATCCAGTCGTTCATCCCCCCAGTCGATGCGTGTGCAGACAGCAGGGCTTCCTCGAGTTTCAGTCGTTCAGGATTCACAAGCCTCTCTTGGTTAATCAAAGAGGTGATTAGCCAAATCACAGGCTTTAATGGGCTTATAACAGCAGCATCTGCTAATCAGTGTCAAGAGTGTTAACTTGTGAGGGGCTTGGGGTGTGTGTGTGTGTGTGTGTGTGTGTGTTTTCATGTTTGTGTGTGTGTGTGTGTGTGTGTGAGAGAGAGAGAGAGAGAGAGAGAGAGAGAGAGAGCAGCCCCGTCATGGTGAGAGGAGGGAAGAAGGCTGAGGTCTGTGTCAGCAGTCATGGTGAACTCTGGACGTGGGTCCAGACAGTGGCTCTGTTGGGTAGGTTGGACGTGCATTTGCAAGTAAGATATTTAGATAATTAAGATACTTAGTCATATTCTAATCTAATCAGTTGGAAAGAATAATTTGTATATGTGTAAATATCTGTCAATGACCTAAACATTGATTGACAATAATCATGATGCTCTCATTGAGCATTATGAAAGACAACTTAGCTTCACTGGCGTCCTCTTGGAGCTAAATGGTAAATGGGAATGGAATGAGCCGACTACGATTCAACTAAGACGGTTCAATCGACCACATAATCTTGACAGATTGTGAGCTGTAGAATAAGAAATCTGTCCAGGATTGTTCACCAAATATGGCTCATTAGTTTGCATTTGGCAATGAGACCATATCTAGATGAGACACTGACAAGGACGACACATTAGATGCTTATTTCAGCTGTGGCACTCCGTGGTAAACAGTAATCAGGCAAATAAGAAACCATTTTCATATAATTATCACCAAACATTATGCCAAATGCAGGAATGCCATTATCAGAAATGGCTGGTTTCTGGCAGGCCTGAAGTGTGTGTGTGTGTGTTTGTGTTTAAAACATTTACCCAGCAGTGTAGACTGGAAGAGATCCTCCCTTCTCTGTCTCTCTTTCTTTCTTTCTTTCTTTCTCTCTCTCTCTCTCTCTCCCTGGTGCGTGCGGCTGGGTAGAGCCTGGACAGCTTTTTGGGGGGGAACACATGGCACTGCAGGATGCCTGGACACAGATACCACCACAACAGTCTGTCATCCGATCATAAAGCTAAAAACTGTCTGTTTGGGCAGTGGCCTTCTTTATTTGTTTTTTATTTGTTGTTCGTTGGCCTGTTGTGCACCAGAATATGAGTTATCAAAACCTCACTCTCTCTCTCTCTCTCTCTCTCTCTCTCTCTCGTGGTGTGTCTGTGTGTGTGCATGTGTTGTGTGTGTGTATATGTGTGTGTGTGTGTGTGTGTGTGTTTGTTGTATTTGTTGTGTGTGTGTGTGTGTGTGTGTGTGTGTGTGTGTGTTTGTATTTGTTGTGTGTGTGTGAGTGTGTTTGTTGTGTGTTTGAGCATTCGCTCCGAGAGACGTGTTGGGATTGGAGGGGAGGACGGCCCAGCTCGCTGTGGCTGAGGGATGTGAGGAAGAGCAGTAATCAGAGGGGGCTGGAGACTGGAAGAGAGAGAGACAGCATGATAGAGGGATAGAGAGGGAGACACGGAGGTATAAAGAGTGAGCGGGAGACGAAGAACAAGAAAGGTGGAGACAGAGAGGGGGAGAAAGAGAGGGAGAGGGGGACAGAGAGAGAGATGGAGGGAAAGAGAACGAGGCAGACAGACAGAGACAGAGAGATGAAAGCTGGACAGGCTTGTGGTAGCGGTTCACTCTCCGGACCCACACTTACTGAGCTAGAGGTTTGGGGAGTCTGGCAGGCTGAGCTCCAACCTAATTAACTTGATTTGTTCTTTGCATCTGGTTCCCAGATGTCAACACACACTCACACACATACACTAACACACACACACACACACACACACACACACACACACACACACACACACACACACACACACACACACACACACACACAGTCTCATGTAGTTTGGAGGAAAAGCAGGTTGAGGCTTTTCCCCCTCCATGTTAAGGCAGACACTGCCCTGGACCGTCTCTAGTCTGTATTGGTGCCCGGTAACGGAACTCGAGTGTGTTTCAGCTGCTGTCACTTCAGCTTTGAGAATGCCTAGCCAGCCGTCTGTAGTTTTACAGTGGAGCACAGTTGAAGCCTCTCTCTCTCTCTCTCCCTCTCTCTCCCTCTCTCCCTCTCTCTCTCTCTCTCTCTCTCTCTCTCTCTCTCTCCCTCACAAGACCAGCAGTGTTTCATATTAAGATCCTCATTTTCAGAAAGCCATTTTGGCTGTGAACATGTTTACTAAATGCCTTCTGTTGTGGGTATGGTATTGAAGAGCTCTTTTATCTCCCCCTAAGTTTGCGGTCAGCCGTTAGGAACACCACGCCTCCTCAGAGAGTGCCTGATTCGGGCTGGATGTGGGCCAGTCATGGCCTACTTGCTCTCTTGGTGTTCTCGCTGAGCGGGAGCTTTGGCTAGCTAGCGTGAGTCTGAAAATGGCAGCATGATGTCTTTGTCAGTGCAATGCTGATTTGTCTCCCCGTTTTATAACTGTTTCCATACTTAAGTCTAAATGTGGAATATTTTGCTCTGAAATATGTCTTTGTTATAATTATTTATTTGTCCATACTCTCTTGCCGTATTTTATCTTTTTGTTTCTCACCAGAAGAAATATATCTTGGTAAAAAAAACAGAGCTGGGCTGTGTAGTGTGGGGCAAGTGCACTAGATTATTTTAGTGTGACAGAGTCCCAGCCCTCTCGGTGTCAAGATAATGGCGTGATAGAATAGATGAATTATATATGGAACTCCTGAATAAATCAGACAAAAATGTTGAAGTTGCAGCCACACTGTTCAGGTCGGTTTGCATAATGAACTAAATGTCCTTAATCCTTTGTAGTATTTAACCAGTGTGAAGTAATATGGAAAGTTTGTGACAAATGGCGTGGCAACAATAGTGCGTGTGGCCCGTATTGGGTAACTTTCCTATGTTGGTTTATGCGCTGTCGTTTCTGAGTGGAAATCTTATTTTTGTGAGTGTGTGTGTGTATGTGTGTATGTTCTGCACCATCGGGCAAGTGAGTTTGTAAGTGGTTTTCTTTTTCATTGCTGTGTAGGCTCTTGTTTGCTCAGATCTAGATGGAGAAGTCAGCTACTGTTTTCTAATACCTCTCTCTCTCCCTCCATCCCTCCCTCTCTCTCTCTCTCTCTCTTTCTCTCTCTCTGTCTCTGCCTGTCTGTCCGATTGCAGAAAGAACTGGATGCCACCGCCGCAGTGCTGGCCAACCGACAGGATGAGAGCGAGCAGTCCAGGAAAAAGCTCATCGACCAGAGCCGAGAGTTCAAGAAAAACACTCCAGAGGTGAGAAGCCTCCCTCCATTTCCACGGGCCAGGGCAGACCCAGGGGCCTGGAGCCGTGAGGAGGAGGAGGAGGAGGAGGGGGGGGGGGGAGACGAGAGGGGGAGGAGAGGAGATGACGGGAGGGAGTTGTAGAGGGAGGGAGTAGAAGAGGAAAAAAAATGCAGTCGGAGGATAGAGGAGGAGGAGGAGGAGGAGGAGGAGGAGGAGGAGGAGGAGGAGGAGGAGGAGGAGGAGGAGGAGGAGGAGGAGGAGGAGGAGGAGGAGGAGGAGGAGGAGGAGGAGGAGGAGGAGGAGGAGGAGGAGGAGGAGGAGGAGGAGGAGGAGGAGGAGGAGGAGGAGGAGGAGGAGGAGGAGGAGGAGGAGGAGGAGGAGGAGGAGGAGGAGGAGGAGGAGGAGGAGGAGGAGGAGGAGGAGGAGGAGGAGGAGGAGGAGGAGGAGGAGGAGGAGGAGGAGGAGGAGGAGGAGGAGGAGGAGGAGGAGGAGGAGGAGGAGGAGGAGGAGGAGGAGGAGGAGGAGGAGGAGGAGGAGGAGGAGGAGGAGGAGGAGGAGGAGGAGGAGGAGGAGGAGGAGGAGGAGGAGGAGGAGGAGGAGGAGGAGGAGGAGGAGGAGGAGGAGGAGGAGGAGGAGGAGGAGGAGGAGGAGGAGGAGGAGGAGGAGGAGGAGGAGGAGGAGGACTTGAACCCTGTCACTGTAAGAGGAAATGCTTTGGGCCACGTGGGTACGGTTGGGGAGCACAGGGGGGGTGGGGGGGGGGGGAAGGTGTCGTGTCTCTTGAAGGGAGCCTGTATTTCTGTGATCTCATTCCGCAGTCGCTGCCATTTTTAATAAATTAAGTTTGAGCCTCGCCGTTAATAAATGTAGGCGGTTGTTCTTTTACAAGACAGCTCGTTTCTTTTTTTCTCTCTCCCCTGCCCCCCCCCTTTTCCATTAGACATGGGTTGTCTGCATTTTTTGGTGTGTGTGTTTGCGTGTATGTGTGCGCGAGTGTGTGTGTGTGTGTGTGTGTGTGTGTGTGGTTCAACTCAACAGCTGGTTCCTTGAGGTGTCATTTTGGACTGGGCCATTTCTTTCCACGAGGTCATCAACCTGCACCAAACCCCCCCCCCCCCCTCCTTTCTCCTAGCCATGGAGTTCCCCTCTCTATTATTTCTGCCCAATTTAGTCAATGATTGTCTCCGAGCTGATTTTATGGACGAGGGCAAAAGAGATCGAGGGGGGGGTCCAAGGAAGTCCAGCGGCAGCCTGCTGTCCTGTCCGAACGCTCTGTCCTTTTAGGGAATGTTCTTCCTGCATGACTGGCCGTGTCTGCTTCGGCCAGTGCCGACCGGATCGCGTCTGTCTTGGAGGTCAGGCTCCGCGCGAGCGGAAGCCTGCCGATGCGCACAGAGCCGTTAAAGCCAGGACACCTTTTCTGTTTACCCAAACACAGCGCAGCGGATCCGATTTGGTCGTATTACCATATCTGATGATACGCGTCTGACAGGCCCAAGCGGCCGTGCTGGTCAGATCAGCGACTAGATTGAAAGGATCTTTTTTTTTTTGTCTTCATTTCAAGTTCACTGTCATGTTGTATTGAATAGAAGTTTTCTTCAGCAGCCACTGCAGGATCTTGGGCCTAAGTTAATTCCATTTGGCCAATGACGTGCACAAAACTAGTCTCTTTTGCAACTTTTTTACACAGGATCTTTTCCAGTCTGAATATGTGTTTTTTGAATACATTTATCTACAGTTTATGGAGGGTGAAAACTAAGTGTTGCCCTACTAGTGCTATCTAGTGCTGTCTTCTCCTCCCTTTCTCACTCCTCTCTCACTCTTCCTCTCTTCTCTCTCTACCTCTCCCTCCCCCCTCTCTCTCCTTTTTTTTCCTCTCTGTGCGCTCCCTGATCCCTCTTTTTGTCTATGCGAATTCCTCGTGAGCTACCCCTCCCATAGAGTGTTGATGAATAAATGGAAAATAGAAACCTGTTTTGTCTCCGGCACTCCAATAAATCAGGCTTCTTTTCCATTTAAAACGTCCAGGCCTGCAATTTATGTCTGCGCTTAATAAGCCGTTACTAAATGAATCGTGCTGGGGGTTTTGGCTGAGAGGCCCCACTCCTCAGAGCTCTGTGAGTGGGAGAAAAATGATACTCCTGACTCGGGCCCGGTACCCAAGGTACAAAACATCAAGGGCTCCTTCCGCCAGGGGACAGGGGGGGAAACCTCATCCCTTGATGCTGCTGCTGCTGGAAAGTTACCTTAATTACTGTGTGGGGGGAGGGAGCGGAGGGGGTGACCAGGGTAGGGTGGTGGTGGTGGTGGTGGGGTAGTCGTCGCACTTACAGTATGTTGGCTGAACTGCCACTATATCTCTTTGTGGAGAACTGTTTTACAGATTGGTGTTGTGAGACTTTTTTTTTTTTTCTAGTTCAGGATTGGTTGCTGTGTGTTTTTTAATCAATGCTGATTGGTCATTATCTATCGGAGGTCTGACCTCACATATTGGTCTACTTTTGTTCAGCTTAAGGTAACTGATAGTGTATTTACACATGTTCCTTGTTTCTACACTCTAATATCATGCCCATGATAATGAATAAAACTGTTGTGAGTGTGTGTGGAACAGAATGTCTCTGAGGGGCTTGTGCAATAGCTTACAGTACATGTTTCTTGAATCTGATTACTGGTTAAAATAATTTGCTATATTTAGACATTAAGCTTGCCGTTTCTAAAGCCAGGGGGGGTTAAGTGTTTGAACTTTAAAGGTGGTGAGAACACTGTAGAATATTGGACAATGTTGTCTGTCAATGAGCTGATATTTACATTTAAACATGGCCGTAAACATGACATAAGTTTGTGGTACCGTTGATTTTTGTATTTACTTCTTTATCGAAATGAAAATGATAGCAAACTGATTTCTACAGGGAGTAGTCATGGACTTATAAGGATGTGTTGATCTGTAAAAACATAGCCTCTTGCAGTGACTCAACCTCTTCAACTGGAACGCATAGATCTCAGCTAGATCTCAGCTGTCTTTTTCTGTTTCTTTTCTTTTCTGGTCCCTGCTACGCTGGCAAAAGACACAGCGCTAGAACTTCAGACATTCAAATGGTGTTTGTTTTTCATGTGAATATTCTCAGACCTGAGCTGTAATGTTGTAACAGAAAAAAGCTGTTTAACTATAGAGTGGTTTGCCCCCCTGCTTAGCTAACTTCTTTCCAGTCCCTCAGGCTCCCTGGCCCCTCTTAACTTGACTGTAGCCATCAGTGCAACAACAGCTGCTGTTTCCACAGCAGTATCGTGTGTGTGTGTGTGTGTGTGTGTGTGTGTGTGTGTGTGTGTGTGTGCGTGTGTGTGTGAATGAGGTCTTAGTTTGATAATCAGTCCCTGAAGTGTTTGCCGAACCTTCGCCATTCAGCGCCATTCAGTCCGGGTCGTTCTCTGAGGAGACCCTTCTGCTCCTCAAAACTCTCTCTCTCTCCCTCCCTCTCTTTACTCCTCCTCCTCTGTCCAAGTGGAATGTGTTTGTGTGTGTGTGTGTGTGTGTGTGTGTGTGTGAGTGTGTATGCCTGTACGGATTAGAAGAACCATTGATAGCCTCGCACTTTTCAGCTAACTGCCCGTAGGTGCCAGCGAGCGCACGTAAATACCCCTGCCGCCCCGGGCGGAGCTGCCCTTTGAACTGCTCTCCAAGATATTTCATAGTGGTCAGAAACCGCTGCATATTAAAGTGGGTGTTTACAAACCTGTAAAAAATGAGTTCTTTGTTCCACGTCATTTTAAAGTGCGTCGAGTGGCCGTTTTGAATGACAATGAGGCCTATTCAGGGGAACTGTTTTCCAGGAGGCCTAGAGTGAGCAATTGATTTATTTAGTTATTTATGTAATTTTATTTATGTTTTTTTTTAATCCATGCTTATTTTATGTTCCCTTATCAAGCAGAAGAGAAGTGAAGTGTTGAGAGCAGGGAGTATTCGTGTTACCCAAACGAATGTGCCAGGTTCTTTTTGAAGCTAAATATACGGCGCTCGAGTGTTTGTGTTTTGCTGTAAAGTGCGAGCTTTTCTATCCTACGAAGCATTTATTTAGGCTGCGAGCTAAAGACAAGTTAGTCGTCGTCTGGCTGTGAATAAAGTGTGTGTATGTAGTGTGTGTGTGCGTGTTTGTGTGTGTTTGTGTGTGTGTGTATGTGTGTGTGGGTTGGTTGGCGGGGCAGCGAGGAGAAGTCCTGACAGAATGAATACTGTAATTAGGGCTGATCCGCTGGCATTGTGCCAACCTTACCCGACTGGCGTCTCACACAGTTAATTATAACCCCCTGTTTCTAACACGACAAGAGGATATTTACCAGAGAGAGAGAGAGAGAGAGAGAGAGAGAGAGAGAGAGGGGTGCAAAAGGGTTGCCAGCTCTGTGAAACAGCCTTTTGTTTGTGAAGGCATTCAGAACACAATTGCGGGGTGGGGGTGGCGCTTGAGGTTGGTGGGGGAGGGTGAGGCTGGGTACAAGCAGGTAACACTGAACTACTTCCCTCCTCCCTCTCCTCCATCTCTCTCTCTCTCTCTCTCTCTCTCTCTCTCTCTCTCTCTCTCTCTCTCTCTCTCTCTCTCTTTCCGCCTCTGTCTCCTCGCTCTCGCGCTTTTTCACTCACACACATGCATGCTCACACATACATGCACACACACACACACACACACTCTCACAGCTTGCAGAAACCACAATGCTGCCATGTTTATTGTGAACCGGGAAGGCTTGTGTGTGTGTGTGTGTGTGTGTGTGGTACTAGTGGTGTCAGGTCGGGGATGGTACTGCTGGCTCTGGATGGCAGTGAGGTAATGTTATGTCATTCAGAAGCTCCAGCCAAAGGGCAGGGCATGACGGGAGTGGACATGTATGGATGACCGCATGTGTAAGTGTGCGTGTGTGTGTTTGTGTTTGAGGGAGAGAGTGTCTTTGTACAGTAAGCGTCTGTGAGTCTCTTGTGTGTATTTATATGTTGGTTTGAGTATTTTTGGTGGGGAGGGTGTGCATATATTTATAAAAATCTGTGGGTTCGTTTGTGTGTGTGTGTGTGTGTTTTTTTTTTTTTTTTTTTTTTTTTTTGGGGGGGGGGGTGTGTGTGAATTGCCTGCAATGAATTCTATTGGGATTTATTGTTCCAGCTGACCGCTTTGAGTGAGCCTTCTCTGAATAGCCATTAGGGCTGCTTGTCGCACTCCAAAGCAAACAAAGGGTTAACCTCAAGTCATTCTTATGCCAGGCGGGGGTCAAGCCCTGCCCAGACTGAGGTCATTCCCAAGGCAGACCTGGGTCATTGTCTGGTCATCCTGGGATCATGGTCATCCCTCATTCAAGTCTCAAGCCTTCAAAAAATCTCCATCCACTACCAACACCCTTTCCGACCCCAACACAGAAGAGCAAAAGAAGTAACCAAAAAATGTCTCTGGTCTTCAGTTGAACACTTCTATTTTAGGGGTTTGCATATGCGTTGTTGTAGTTGTTGTTGTTGACGATGATGTTTTGTTTATTTGCTGCGAGGCTGAGGCCCATCTGGCGCTGTGCAGTAGGATTGATGAGGCTGCAGCTGAAGCGATGGGGCCTGGGTAACGGCCGGGTGCTCCTGCGTTGCCTGCCTGCCTTTCCTGGCCGCACACTCACACTGGCACACACACGGGGAAGTCGGAACCCTCCGAGGGCTCTGATTCGGTAGACCACTAGCCAAATTGAAGAAGCTCAAAAATCACTCCTGATTTCCAAAAGCTATCACAGCGCTCCCAAACGTAGATGCTAAACGCTATTCTTTCACAGTGTAGAATAGTTTGTGTTATTTGATATAGCTTTTCTTTTTCTGATATGTTATTGAGTCCAAACTGAAGAGACTTGCAAATCAGTCTTCATTTCCAAAAACGACCGTAGCATTCCCAAATGTAGTGGCTAAATGCTGTTCTATAACAATGTAGAATAGTTAGTGCTATTTGATATAGCTTTTCTTTTTAGTAGATGATGTAGTCCAAACAGAACAAACTGGAAAATCAATCTTCATTTCCAGATACTATCATAGCACTCCCAAACATAGACGCTAAATGCTGTCCTTTCACAGTTTAAAATAGCTTGTGTTATTTGATATAATGGTTCTCTGTATTAGATGTGGCGTAGTCCAAAGTAGTATTTGATTGACGATGGCGGTTAAGCACGTTGGTAATTGATAAAGGGGTAACCGATCCCATTGGTGGCCTTTGTGTGCAGAGGGGTTTTGGTGTGGGCTGGTAGAGGAATTGAGTGTCTGGGGGAGGGGGTGGTGTTAGGTGTCCAGGGCTGGACTCCACTGAGGGTTGGGGTGCGGGGCCTGGGGGCCCCCCTGATGGGGGTATGGGGGTATTGGGTTGGAGGACTGGTGGGGAGGGGAGGTGGTGTTGAGGCGGAGGACTCCTCCTGGAATCCAGACGATCATCTATCCCAGCAGGCCGAGCAGCCGGACCATCCATCTTCCCGGCCAGGCCAGAGCACTGCTGACAGCGGATCTGTCACCCCCTCGACCTCCTGCCCTCTGCCCCAGCCTGCACACACACACACACACGCAAACAATCACGCACACACACACGCACACAATCACACACACACACACACACATTCCCTTTTTCTAGCTCATATACACACAATCACACACACACACACACACACACACACACACACACACACACATTCTCTTTTTCTAGCTCATATACACATACACAGACACACACACACACACACACACACACACACACACACAATTTTCTCTTTCTCGGCCATACACACACATACACACACATTACCCACCCCCACCCAGCCCCCTCCCAAAAATCCCCCCCTGCACCCCTTCCTCCCGAAAAGCTGATATTTCTGCCCCATACACAGACAGCTGTAATATGGAGAGTCTCTTGCCTAGCCTTGTGTGGCATATACAGACCACCTTGGCAGATGTGTCGTATAGAGGTTTGCATTGTTACCAGACAAACAGGACTGCATGTAAGGGGTTGTTTCTGGCACGGGACACAGTAAAGGTGATTATCTCACTCGCTGTGCCTCATGAAAGGTAGGCAGAGGCGCTGAGCGCTCAGTCGGGGTTTGATGTGGGTGTCTGATCCTGTGTTAAGTTGTGTTTTTGAATAATTCCTTTGTGTGTATGTGTGTGTGTATGTGTGTGTGTTTACGCACATGTGTGCATGTCTGTCTCCTTGGGTGGGCTGGATGGGTGATGGAGGGGGTGGGGTGTTTGGGATCGAATTTCTTCTGGAAGGCTGGCTGTCTTGCGTCGATCCACAACAAGAGGAAGCACATCCCAAGCAACACACACACACACACATACCACACACACAGTCAGTCCTGTATACACAGAGTCTCGTTTTCACCCACAAAATGCTAGTTTTTGTTCTCTCTTTGTAATCCCATTCACATAGGTGCACACACACACACACACAGATGCATACACAACACGAACAAACACATTGGCCTGTATACTCTGTCATTGGGTTCTGTTTATACAAGATCTACTTACACTTAGTCAACAGTGGGCTTGTCTTTCCTGCACTTTTCATCACTGTGGCAAATCCCTTCGCCTCCCACCCCATCACTGGAAACTGTCTCTGCCATCCTCAGTGTTAGGTGTCTGACCAGAAGCCTGTCTGAAATGTTCTGTGTTCAACCCCCCACATGCATGTAGTGTACTGGGTTACAGACCTATGTACTGTACATAATACTCCACATAGCTCTCCACAACCTCACATACACATTCACACTGTCTCTCTCCTTTTCTCTGTCACACACACACACACACACACACACACACTCACACACACACTTTTATGCACTTCACTTTTCTGTGTCATTAGTCCCTTCCAGCTTTTCAGGGACAATAGAAGCTGTTATTCAGCCAGTATGAATCACTGTGTGTGTGTGTGTGTGTGTGTGTGTGTATGTGTGTGTGACTGTGACTGTGTAGTAGAGCATGAACCATTTTTTTGTGTGGGATTGTATTTGTGTATGTGCATGTAGCAGTGTGTCGATGTGTGTGTCATATGCTTGCGTGTATCGGTGATTGCATGCCTGCCTGCATGCATATGTGGGCCTCCCTGTTCACATGTCTGTTTGTGTGTGGCATGCAAGCTTCTATAGTTGTGTGTGTGTGTGTGTGTGTGTGTGTGTGTGTGCGTGTGTGTGTGCACGTGTGCATGCATGTATGTGTTTGCTTTGTGTGTGTGTGCGCGTGTGTGTGTTTGCTTTTGCTGTGTGTGTGTGTGTGTATGTGTGACTGACTGTAGTGGCTGGCCTGCCGTTGAGTGATGCCCACCCCGCGCTCCCCTGCCCCTGCGAGCGCTCTACCATCTGCCTGCCATCCGCACCGTGCCAGCTCTGGGCTGTTGGCGGGCAGCGCTGGTATTTTTAGTTCCGTGGAGAAGAGAGAGAGAGAGGAGAAAAGGAGAAGAGAGAGAGAGGAAGGAGAGGAGAAGAGAGAGAGAGAGAGAGAGAGGAGAGGCATGACTCCACTGCTCTCCTGTTTACTTATGCATGTCATGGAATCAGCACTGGGGCCCAACACAGTAAGCCCATTATTATGAGTGATAATATGGTACTTGTGGACAAGCGCGACAGACTTGAGCAGAATATTCCACTGATGGCTCGGCAACCCCCCCCCCAACACCCCGCTACCCCACCCCCACCTCGCCATCCACCTGCAGAAGAGAGGCTGGGTCAAGTATGTTTTTGTTTTTAGGTTTTTTTTCTCTCTAATTTCGCCTTCTTCTGCTTGTTTGTGTTGTTTTGAAAGCTCTGTGTTTGTTGTCTTTCTCTCCTCTCTTGTTTCTATATAAATGGTTGTGTTTGTTTTTCGAACACCTTTCCAGCTGAGTGTTTTGGTAGCCGAGCAGAGCAGAGCTGAGCCGAGCTGAGGGGGGTGTTGAGCCTGGCCTCACCTTGGGTCACCCCGGCCAGCCGCGGTCTCTCACTCTAGTGAGGGTGTGTGAGCAGGAGCGCTGGGCCCTGGAGCCTGTGCTTGTGGGCTGCTGCTGTTGGTGACGGTGATTACGGTGGTGACGGTGATGATGGTGATGAGTCTTTATTGTTGTACTCACTCTGTCATCTCTGTCCCAGCCCTGTGCTGCATTGTTAAAATAAAACAGCCTCATCTGTGAGGTCAGGCAGGACAAGGTCGATGTGATCCTGAGATCAAAGGTGTATGAGGTAATGTTTCCGTCTGAGGGACTGACTACCTCATTTAAAAAAAAAAGAAGAAAAAAAACATGTGTCACCAGGGCTGTTTGTTTGTGTTGGGTGTTTTTTTCCCTACCGTTTATAATTTCCTCATTTATAGAATTTTATGTGTGTGAGTGTGTGTGTGTGTGTGTGTGTGTGTGTGTGTGTTTATTTGTGGTTCTTTGTACAGAACGTGATTGTGTGTGTGTACTGTATGTCTGCATGGGGGTGTTTTTACAGTGTTTGTACTGTGTGTGTGTGTGTGTGTGTGTGTGTGTGTGTGTGTGTGTGTTGTTCATAGGGTGAGTTAGTAGGCCCCTCTTGCCAGCCTCCTCCGTTTCTCATTACTGCGCTGATGAGTCACTGTCTGTGAATGCAGCCATCCGTGGACGCGCCGAGTGACGTTAGTGTGTGTGTTGTGTGTGTGTGTGTGTGTGTGTGTGTGTGTGTATGACTTAGTAGAGTGTGTGTACGTGTATAAGTGCTGAGTGATGCTAATGTGTTTACTTTTTACTGGACTTTGAATTACAAAACTTATCCTCTAATAGAAGTTAGGAGCTGTGTGTGTGTGTGTGTGTGTGTGTGTGTGTGTGTGTGTGTGTTCAAACCCCTATAATGTTCTAGTCCTGTCTCTACACACACTCCCATCTTACACACACTGCCTTTTATATCCGCTCAGTCATTCAGGAGCCCTGTGTGTATTCACCAAATGCACTGACTGAGACTGTGACTGCCCCCCCCCCCCCACCCTCAGCTCCTTTAAAGCCTCTCTTCCTCTCTCCTCTCTCTCTCTCTCTCTCTCTCTCTCTGTCCCTCCCTCCCTCTCTCTCTCCCTCCCTCTCTCTCTTTCTCTGTGGCTCTGGTCAGCTTAAAGGGAAAGTTCGCCCCAAAATGAGAACTCTTCTGGGCATTGTGTATTCCTGTCCTCGTGGCAACAGGACTCCATATTCCAGTCCTTTTTCCGTGGAACTCTAATAGAACTAGACAGCAGAGTGTCAGCTCTTCTAGAAAGCTCTGCTGTTTTTCTCTAGGCAGTGTAGAAGTGAATGACAGCTAATTCTTTTTTTGGTTGGTAATATTTGTTTGTTTTTTGTTTGGTCTGTGTGTTTGTTTGTTTGTTTGTTTGTTTGTTTTTCTGACGTATCCTTTTAAAGTCTATGGTATAGTCTGCTCTCAGTCGATTTTTTTTACGCTGCCCAGAGACGTCTATGTAATTGGTTAGCGGGCTAACTAAGCATAGAGATACTTAACCACATTAACTGGCTCCCACCCAAGCCTACACAGTCACCTGCTGATGGTCATCATCAAGCACTGAATCACTTGCTTTCAGGAATATACAGAAAACCACATTGGGTTTAAACCCCCTGCCAATGTAGTGTACTATGATATGGTACTATGGTGGTCTTACAGTAATAAATATTTGGCATATCCACAGAATAATTGAGTAAAATGTACCAAACCTGTGTGTATGTGAGTGTGTGTGTGTTTCTGCAGGTGTATTTATTTTGAGTGATCTATGTCACTCTTTGGTGTGTGTGTGTGTGTGTGTGTGTGTGTATGTTGTGTGTGTGTTTCTGCAGGTGTATTTATTTTGAGTGATCTATGTCACTCTTTTGGTGTGTGTGTGTGTGTGTGTATGTGAGTGTGTGTGTGTTTCTGCAGGTGTATTTATTTTGAGTGATCTATGTCACTCTTTGGTGTGTGTGTGTGTGTGTGTGTGTGTGTGTGTGTGTGTGTGTTTCTGTGTATTTATTTTGAGTGATCATGTCACTCTCCATTGTGTGTGTGTGTGTGTGTTGTACATAACCAATATACATGTGTATGTATGCGCCATGTGTACATGCAAGTTTTCTTGAAAGCAACACACTAGTCCTTTTGCATGTGTTGTTATAGGTAATGTACCAACCTTAATTTGTGTGTGTGTGTGTGTGTGTGTTGTTTGAGTTAATGGTTGGTGTCAGACACCCTCCACCCACTGGCTGAATTGCAGTGCAGAAATAATTTCACCAAATAAAACGCTATTTTGGGCCCTTCATGGGGATGAGGCGAGCGGGTGGGGGGTTGTTTCCATGGAATATACTTAAAGAGGAATGCTAATGATTATGTGCCCTCCATGGAAAAATCCAGCAACCCTGCAGACAGCTATCACTAACTCCAGCCACTCCCCATAGAGTATTCCCACATGCTCCTTATGTGGACTGACTGACTGACTGTCACTAAACAAGCCCAGCTAGCCTAGCTACCAGCCCAACACACACAGACACCGCACTAGCTCAGGGTCTGGGTGGGCTGTTATGGTTAGGGAGGGAGGGAGAGAGGAAGAGAGAGAGGGAGAGAGCGAGCGAGGGAGCGAGAGAGAGAGAGAGAGAGAGAGAGAGAGAGAGAGAGAGGAGAGAGAGAGGGGGAGGGATTAAAAGGGAAATGGAGGTTGGTGCCTTTTGTGTTTGTGCAGGTATTGCGTGTGTTTTCGGATGAGAATGACATTAATGAGCGAAAAAGCGAAAAGGTTGTTTGTGTGTGTGTATATGTGTATATGTGTGTGTGTGTGTGTGTGTGTGTGTGTGTGTGTGTGTGAACGTCTGTGCGAGAGAAAAAAAGTCACTGTGCAGCCAGACTAAGACACCCTAAAATCAGAGACTACTGTGTAAGAGTAAGGTGGAAAAGTTGATCTTTTTCTGTCTTTTTACTTTTCAAGAGAAAAAACTAATCAAATGTATATTTGTCATTTTATACTGTATGTGCAAGAGAGAAAGAGAGAGAGAAAGAGAGAGAGAAAGAGAGCATAACGTAAAAAAGAGAGGATACAAAGAGAATGTGTTGGATGTGTTGTGTATTGGAAACTTGTGTCGGAAACGTAAAACCATAAACGAAAGGAAGACGTGTGTGTGTGTGTGTGTGTGTGTGTGTGTGTGTGTCCGGAAGCAAACAGGATGTTGCCATGTGGATGTGGTGCTGCTGTGCTGGACAGGAGAGCAGAGAGGGGCCATCTTTGTTTTTTCTTCTTCTCTTTTTACCCCTTTCTTTGGATTTGCATGGCCGCATCACAGCCCCCACCACCCTCCACCACCCTCCACCACCCTCCACCCATCACCCTCCTCTAGAAGCACTTTCTATAAATAGACCCTCAATAGCTGCCTGCTTCAACAGACCTCCTCAACAGAATTAATTGCGATAGAAAGGTTCCTTTTGCTTGCTCTCCTGTTCTCTGGCTCTCTCTCCTTCTTTCTCTTTCTCTAGCCACCCCCACCCCCACCTCTCTCTCTCTCTCTCTCTCTCTCTCTCTCTCTCTCTCTCTCTCTCTCTCTCTCTTTTCTCTCCTCCTAGGCTTGGCTTGTTTTTTTTGGGAATCATTCTTAGTAAATTGGTTATGAAAAAAAAAGCGCTAAGAGACTTTCCTAGCAGTCCAGCACCATTATTTTCATAGGAGGTGAGGTGAGGGTTGTCGTGGCTTTTTCTTTCTTGTATATGGAGGAGAGCGGAGGCCTGTATTTTATGTCCCCCTTTGTCTAATGCCGGCATTAAACCTTAAAAGGGTGAAGCGTCTCCTGAGGGGCTGGCTGTGCTATTCTGAGCTGTGCGGCCGTTAGATCAGTGTGATGATACACACACACACACACACACACACACACACACACACACACACACACACACACACACACACACACACACACACACACACACACATGGGGCTGAGCTGGGCCCATGGACTCACACGGCAGGGATGAGGGTGGAGGGGAGAGACAGGGCAGGTCAAGGGTACTGGGGGTTGGGTGGAGGTGGAGGTGGGTAGAGGGGTTCTTTGTGAGTGTGTGGGGGGGGGGTATTGAAAAAATACTAATAAGAGGTGTAGCATTTTGTTGTGTTGTGAAAGAGAGAATTATCTCAGGGTTGAAAGGAAAACGGTCATCCGGCCTGACTGGTTTGGTGAGTTGTGGATGGGGTGGCGCCTAGAGTCTCACGCGCCAGGCGGCATCCAGACTGTCAGACTGTGTGCAGACACTTAGTGAAATTCTGATTCACGTGCACACCCGATTGGAATCAGATGATTCGGAGCAACCCTGAACTGTCAAAATTTTGATCGATACAAATCTGTGTGTGGCTTGAAATGCTATTCAATGTTATTGCTTTTTTTTGTAAATCAGTTGACCACTTTGATCAGATTCAGATTCATCAGATCAGACAAGTGTTTATTTTTCTGTTTGTGACTTTTGAATTAAACAGGAAACATGCTAGTTTGGGGGTGGAACCATTGATTAGCAGTGCAGATAGGTCTTCTCAATCTCCTATGCTGTCGGTTTTACTTTTGGGACTCCTGCACTGATGTTACATATGGCCG